>NW_026874273.1:0-15969 GCF_032173495.1 Musca vetustissima
TGTTAAGTTCCGTGAAAATCGATTCAGATTTATATATAGCTCCCATATATATTTTCGTCCGATTTAATATAAATTGTGTACCAAAGTCTCTATATATCTTTCGACTTGCACGAAATTTAGCATGGGGAACTAAATTAAGTCTAGAATGATGTGTGTTCAGATTCCTGAAAATCAGTACAAATTCAGATATAGATCCCATATATATTTTCGTCCGATTTAATGTAAATTGTGCACCAAAGTCCACATATATATTTCGTATTGAACTTAGTATAACCTAGAAGTTACATATAAATGCTGCACCCAATTGCCTGGGTGGGCCGGATTGGCGCAAAATTTTGCACAACTTATTGAAGTTATTATTAGATATCGTGTGGCAAGTTTTGTTGAAATCGGTTCAGATTTAGATATAGTTCCTGTATTTTAAGTAAAAGGTGCACCAAAGACCCAAAGTTAGGCCGATTGACACAAAATTTTGCACAACGTACTGAAGTTTATATAACCTAGCATGTGGAAAGAAATCACTTCAAATTTGGATAGAGCTACCATACACAAAATGTGGCCGATATTCTGTGACAAGTTTCGATAAAATCGGCTTAGATTTCGATATAGATTTTATAAATATTTTCGTCCGCTTTTAAGTAAATGGTGCACTAAACTCCTCATGTTCATCAGATGGGTGTGCGATTGATATTTGCTTTAAATTGATATACATAATTTTGTCCCATTGTAAGAAGCAACTCTATATCTGACCAAATGAATAATTTAGTATAGGTTGGAGAAGGACATGTTTATGGGCCCAATTTCATTTTACTGGTCCTTCAAAAATTCGACGTCTGTTAGGGTTCATATGTTGAATATATCCAAAGTGGTGAAGGGTATCATATAGTCGGCCCCGTCCGACTTTACTACTTTCCTTACTGGTTTTATTTGTTTTTCTGGTCGCATTGGGGAAAGGCTAAAGAATAGGCATTTTGAGCGGGTCAAATGCTGATCGGGTTATATTTAGAGATGAAATGAACCAAAAAAGGTTTTTTTTGTCAGTTTTCAAGTCGCTCTAGATGTCATATTTATAACCAGAACAACAATAAACCAATGGTAACACTGATCCTAAGCTCTATGCATGGATAAATTGACAAAGGATTTTGTTCTGATCAAAAATAGATACTTCATGTGTTCTCCATACCCTTTTAGCCACCTAGCTTGTCTACTAGGCAGCATTCAATGTTCACTAATTTTTATTGCCCATTCCTTTTGTGCTTGATACCTTGCACACACATTCTTAAGTACCTACTATTTCCCATTGCCATGTTGCCTTTTCCGAAAATCAAACAGAATTTTAATTACTACGCATTTCTAAAAACGATTTTTTAATTAATTTCAAAATTTACCAACATCCTACATTGAACTCACAATAGGTGGTGGTAGGCTTTAGGAAGCACGAAGAATGTCAGTTGCGTTTCTATACGCAACATTAATGATGAGGTCGACGACGATGATAAAGGCAGAATGTGATTTGAATGCGATGATGATGAAAGTGTAATTAATGAATTGATTTAAATAAGGTAATATACAAAATTCCCGAGTGGTATATACCTACAGGGAAATTTTAAGTTTATGAGGAATATGCCTTATGTGGGGGCATCTGTAGGCATTGCGATATTAGTGGAACCAAAAAAAAAGTAAATACTGGTAAAGAATTCCGACAGGATATATATCGTGTAATTTCTAATAAAATCAGTGTAAATATTTTTTTCTCTGAATTACAATTTTAGATTAGGATTCCAAAAAATCAGCATGATGTCATGTCATCTACATTACACAAGGAAACATAAAACAACATTGCTGTGTGAATAATCAGATGGCATATCCCATTTAAAGCCAAAAGAGATAGGGAGAGAGCTGGCCCAAATGCAGACTGTTATAAAGGGTGGAATCATTAGAATCATAAACAAAACACCATAGCAAAACATCAAACCATCCACGCAGCCACATCGTCAGCCCTTGGAGGCAGTTTTCGTTTGCTCGGAATGATACGCAACAAAGACAAGCATAACAAATGAACTTAAATGCGTTGATGTTAATGGTGTCATTGTTGAAAACGCAACGCAACAACAAACATTGCCCAATTTCCAAGTTTTACATAAGTCGGAAAAATGGGTGGGGTGGCGAACGCTGCTCTTCCTTAGCCCACTAAAGACCAACAAAAAATAATCAAGGCAAATTGTGTCTGGTTTCCTTTTGATGGTGAGACGCTTGCTTGACGTCGCTGCTAATTAATGAACACATTTAACAGCGCACAATGGTGCACCACCAAGGCATTACCGACTGGGTTGTGTGGTGGTGCCCAACATTGTGCGTTGGCCGTCTAATGGTAAATCCAAGTATCCCCTTGAAGGATGACAACATTCACTCAACTCAATTGTTCAAGTTTTATGGGGACATACATAAATGGGACAACGAACACACACATACTCACGCACGCATACACACTCTCAAAGTAAAATATGATTAACATTTCGTTTACTAAAAACAGGATGGCAACAAAATTATGGGGCTGACACCTGATTTCTCCGGAAAGTAATTATCTTACTATTATTTCCGCGAGTTTAAAGTTTTGTTGTTTTGGAAATGGTGATTGAGAAAGGATGTAATTGAAATAAATGTTGAAAAATACAGAATAGAATATATTATATACATGAGAAAGAGAGATTTTTCATTAGAGTTTTTAGTATCAAACGTGTTTGAAATTTTAAATAACACAAATAGTGAAATTAGTTTATATTTTTAGGAGTAGAGGATTTGTTCAAAAAGTATTGCGAATTTTGAATTTGAACACATTTGTTTTTCAATTCTTTTGTTAAGTTCGTGGCCGTGTCCATCCAATACGCTGGCATTTTGAATGTTATGAAAAATTTAATTCCGAAGCTTCTCTTACATTTTTTCCAAAATTGTTCAATTTGAATAGCGTCGTACATCATGAATTCTTTTAGAAATGCCATATGGCTAAAGTGAAATTTAGGCTAGTGTCGAAAGAAAATTCGTTAAACACTATCGGATTTGTATGTGCACACATGATCCGAGCTCTATTGCATACAATAATCGGAACATAGTGCAATTTTTCAAAGGGTACTGAATAATAGACATTCGAACAATATTTAGCAGTTTTAATCGACCAAAACGTTTGTAACAACTGATAACGAAAAATTAAGGCTATTGTCGGAAGAAAATTCGTTAAGCACTATGGGATTTATATGTGCATACAAATTATCCGAAAATGGAACAAACTTTATTTTATTTGGAGCTCTATGGGACACAATGATCGGAACATTTTTATACCCTTCACCACACTGTGGTTAAGGGTATTATGTACCCTCCACCATAGTATGGTGGAGGGTAATTTTATCATTCCGTTTGTAAGTCATCGAAATATTCATTTCCGACCCTATAAAGTATATATATTCTTGATCAGGGTAAAATTCTAAGACGATCATGTCCCTCCGTCTGTTGTAATCACGCTATCTTCTGAAGGAATTGAGATAGGGTGCTGAAATTTTGCATATGTTTGTCTTTTGTCTGCAGGCAGGTCAAGTTCGAAGATGGAATATATCGGTCCACGTTTAGGCATAGCTCCCATATAGCAGTACACCCCCCCCCCCCCTCCCTTTTCGGTACTTTGGGGTTCACAAGCGCATTTTTCAACCGAATACGCTAAAATTCGGTACATTGAGTTCTTATTGGGTACTAAATGTCTCCACAAAAAATTATAAATATAGGTCCACTTTTTCTGGTAGCCCCCATATAACGGTACCTCCTAATTTTCATTATTTTGTGGGTTTTGATCGTAATTTTTCCACAGAATCGGCTGTACTTTAGTATTTTGAGTTACTAATAGGTTCCCAATCTCTCAACAAAAAATCATAAATACAAATTTTCGCTATTTTGGGGTTCTTGAGCGCGTTTTTCAGCCGAATTTGCTGCAATTTGGTATTTTGTAGTCGTATATGGTAACAAATCTCCCTACCAAAATATGAGGGATACAGTTCATATATATATTTATATATGTGAACTGTAACCCGCATCTAGGTCTAGCCCCTATGTGGGAGGTAACAGAAGGAGTGAACCGATATTCCCCATGTTCGAACTGGAACTAATTTTGGTAGAAATAATAAGATGGGCAAAGTTTGGATGAATTCAAATTTTTTTTGAAACTAATTTGGTCCAATGAAACATGGGGTCTATGACCAATATTTAGAACCATAATCGGTTTGTAGAAATGTTGGTATAGGTACATTTGTAGTATGTTCCCTATAGCTTTATTTCAAGTACCTGTTGGTATATCTATGGTGGAGGGTATCCAAAGTTCGGCCCGGCCGAACTTAACGTTTTTTAACTTGTTTTTCTATATGTTTGTAACAGGCAAAAGGAAACGAGACAGACACATGGTTCTATTTTATTTACAATATGCATAGAATTACTTTCTGAGCCGATTTATGCATGTCCGTCCGTCTTTCCATTGTAAACAAAGTACAGGTCTCATTTATGATCAGAATTGGATGAAATTTGGCACAGCCTATTTGTTTGGCCCAAGGACGAACCCTATGAAATTGGGAAAAATCGGTTCAGATTTAGATATATTTATATCGAGCATGAAAGATGCTTCAAAACGTTTAGAACATGTTATGGACAGACAAGCTTCAGATATACTGAAAGTTAAAGTGAACATTATGATAATTTTATTGTGTGAAAGGGGAGACATCGCCTTGAGGGGAAGTAAAGCCCACTGACGTAAAGCCTTACTTAGACGTAAACTTAGAAAATGTTTGGAGATTACACCCACAAATTAAACATACCAGAGTCCCAGAATACAGAATATGGTAATATAACTAAATAATGAATACAAGCAGAAGTCTATTGTTAAAGAAGAGAAAACTGATGTAAAGGAAAGTTTCATTTGCTATTTAGAATTAGAAGGATAAACAGAAATAGAAATACCAGTACCCACAGCATCAGCTAAAAGAAGATTTCCTACCCCACTTCGACTAAAAAAGTAGCTGAAAATCAAATACAAAACCTTCGTTCTTCTATCTGCTCATAAATCTGTGGTAAATTCTGATCAAATAACTAGTGAAGTGAAAGTGTTGCAAGTCTTCTAAAAATACGGATGTCTGATTGATATTAAATTTTGAACAGTGTGACATACCAAATTGCGTGTATCAAGTTAGCTTTAAACCGATTTACATAAATTTGCCCTATTGTACACAAATCGACTCTAAATCTGCAAGAATGAAATGAAAACGCATCGTTCAAAGTTTCTTCGAAAATGCGACATCTGCGACGACATATTTAGTCTATACCAAAGTTGTGAAGGGTAATATATAGTCGGCCCAGTCTGATTTTACTACTTTCCTTACTGGTTTCCGTTGTGTCATGAATTTTAGATTGTCAGTTTGTTATAGACTAATAAAATTGTATGTAGTGTTTTTGTGTACTCTTCTTCAGCCTTATGGCTAATGAGGGTATATAAACTCTGATACGGTAAAAATGTGCCTCATCGAAATATTGGTTGTAGATCCCGTGTTACTTTGGAACAAATCCGTTTCAGACAATTTGGAGTCGATTTACAGATGTCTGCCATCTGGCCGGCTGGTGCGCACGATAACTCTCGATTACATCAAAACTTTGCAATTCTTAATATTTCCTCCAAACATAGTTCAAGTTCGAAAATGGGGAATATCGGTACGCTCCTTCTTGTCGGTACTCACAAAGTGGTCAACATTGTGCAAAACGTTAATTTTATAATATCATGCGAATGAACTATCAGAACCATACTTTGTACAACCTATCATCTTTACCAAATCCGAAGATGGGACCCATTGGTCCACTTTTTCTGGTACAAATGGTCAAAATTTTCAATGTTTATAAATCTAATATAGGCAAAAGGAATGTCTGATTTGAACTAAACTTGACACTTTCTATTATCTTTACAAAACCTAGATCCCTTACCTCTGGTACCACCCCCACACGTGGTTTTGTCAATATTTATAAATCCAATAACAATCGAATTGTATGTCCGATTTGAAATAAACTTTGCACAGACTATTATCTGTCTGCGACACAGACTGACACTTTTCTACTTGTTTACTATTCGAACTAATTACCACCGAAACCGTATTAAGTTTTGTCTAAAAAAATTATCAGGGACATATTATATCTTGACTGTATCGTTTGGCGGATCTTCTATGAGGAAACACACAAATTCAGTTGTGGTATAATACTTGAGACATCGAATAAACACCTAGAGAGTAGATTTGGGCAATTTAGTTCACTTAGCTGATCGATATTTCTCGTTCCTTTTTTAAAAAGGAACTAGTTCCTTAATGTAGTTCTTTTGCTCCATATAGTTCCTTTACTCCCTACAGTTCCTTTGTTCCCTATAGTTCCTTTGCTCCATATAGTTCCGACTCCTACATACGTTCATCGTTCTTTTTGGTTTTTTGGTGCTCCATATCGTTCCTTTGATCCATGTAGTAGCTTTGCTCCATATAGTACCTTTGCTTCAAATAGTTCCTTTACCCCATACAGTTCCTTTGCTCCAAATAGTTAATTTGATCCATATAGTTCCGACTCCTACATAGTTCTTTTGAATCTCTCTCTTTCATCGTTTTCGCTCACATAGTTCCGTGTTGATTTAATAAATGCAAAAATTAAAAATTGTGCAAAAATGAAAAAAAATGAAATTAAGCTACAGAATTCAACTGCAGGACGATAACCACAAAATACTTTTTAATAAATAAATAAAAATATTTAAGTTATTAGTAATATGGGAGAGAATATATGAGATCAGAGAAAAACGAGATCAGAAAAAAGGAACGAGAAAAAAGGAAAAGAAAAAAGAACGAGATTGGAAAATTGACAAATATTGGCAGTATGGTGCTCACTTTACATAAAATCGGACGAAACTATATATGGACCTAATAATCTGACCTAATCAGTACTCTGTGCAACATTTTGTCTTAATCAGACCAATATTCGGAGTTTGGTGCACCATTTACATAAAATAGGACGATGGCATACATCAATCAGCAGCTATATCTAAATCTGAACAGATTTTATCCAATTTCAATAGGGTTCGTGCCAAATTTCATCGGATCATAAAAGCGACCTGCTCACAAAAATACATGGACGGACGGACATTCATCAATCGACTCAGTGATTCTATGCATATTCTCAAAAGGAACCATGGGTCTATCTCGATTCCTTTTGCTTGTTACAAACATATGTATAAATATAAAAGATATTGACCGCTTGCATTTACCTAGTTCATATGATAGTTATATATACGTGCAGAATAACGTGTAAAATTTGGAACGGACGGGATTATTCGTTTTCGAATTATCGTGCCCGCCATGAGAAAAACATGTTTAAAGTTTAAGAGGCACTTCAACCATCGCTTGATTCTTATACAATATTTCTTGAGATTTTCACTTGAAATTTTGAGGGGACATTCCTGAATTAGGTAGTAGGTAGGTTCGAATTAAATAGAAAACCAAAATTAAATTTTTTGATTCCCTTAAATAATTCACCCACTTTCAAATTTTCTTTTCCTTTCATTTTCGTTTATCATTCAATTTTAATTGAAACGTTTATTTCTTAAGTCAGCGCATACACCACTCAATATTGAAAAGAAAATTGAAAATTGCTTCCACAAAAAGGAATGTGCTTACTACGGTACACGAACAACACCCCACGATACATGACAACGCAAGAAATTTTGGAATGCATTTCCAATAAACGGCATATTCTGACCACGTATAAATCAAAATATCGAAAAAATGGTTATCGCACCAACAAATGGATGCTGTTGGGTAGAAATCACCCCAAATTGTATGAGCTTTTGCAAAAACACAGATGTTGAGTTGTATAGGTGTTCGTAGTGATAAGCCCACGCACGCACACACACACACGCATATGGGCCCGCATATAAACAAAAAGCCCGCACAAAATTGTATTTGGCAAAAAACTACATCCAGGTTGTTGTGTCCTTTGAGATTCAACAAAAAGTAGATGAGAATTTTGTTGTTTCCTTCTGTTTTGCTATTTCTGCAGCATCAGCACTAACATCAGCAAAGGTGGAAACATTTCGAAATGGGAATTTGTGTGTGTGTGTGGCTTGTATGAAAGGTACCAAGTTATTTGTAAGGGAATTTTCGGCTATAATGTGGTAGAACACAAGCATAAACATCCGTGCAAACACACCGTATACATGTATTTATAGTAACATCAGGTTCTCGATAGATGTAGGTACATACATACAAATACTTATTTCGTAGTATGTATACGCACTTTGCACAGTGTGCTCATAGGTAAGTTATCTTCTTCTGCATAATGTGAATATCTATGGGACCTATGCCTAAACGTGGACCAATAAAGCCCATCTTCGAACTAGACCTGCCTGCAGACAAAAGGCGACGCTATGCAAAATTTTGGCAATCTATCTCAATTCGTTTAAAAGCTAGAGTGATTACAACGGACAGACGGACATGGCTATATCGTCATAGAATTTTACGCCGATCAAAAATATATTTACTTTATAGGTTCGGAAATGATTATGTTGATGAGTTATAAACGGAAAAATAAACTTAATATACCCTCCATACTATGGTGGAGGGTATAAAAAATATGCGTACGTTTCTTGTGCTATAAAGCGGGACCAATATGGATTGTATCGTGTAGGAATTACAGAACATTTAGAGTTATATTTATATGAGGTGTTGTGCATAAATGAGGATCGATATAGCTAAGTTTAAAACTTAAAATTTTTGCGTCACATTAAATATTAAAAATGCCGAAAATCGGTAGGTATCATTATATGGGGGCTAGGCATAAATGCGGGCCGATTAGTTCATTCTCGAACCTCACATTCCTTCACCACACTGTGATACAGGGTATTATGTCCTTGTGAATGTGTTTGTAAAAATTTATGCGTGTCCGTCCATCTGCCCATGCCCATTTGGTCAAAATTTGACACAGGTCAATTACTTGGTCCAAGGATGAACCCTGTTGAAATTGGGTTCAGATTTAGAAGTAGCTCCAATATATATATTCGTTCGATATTATCTAAATAGTGCACCAAACTCCTAATCTTTGTCCAAATGAGACAAATTTTTGCACAACGTACTGAAGTGGGCCCAGGTTGTTGTATGCCAAGTTTTGTTGGAATCGGTTCAGATTTAGAAATAGCTCCCATATATAGTTTCGTACAAAAAAAAAATTTGCACAGCGTACTTATATGGGTCCAGATTAATGTATGCGACGTTTTGTTCAAATCGGTTTAGCATTATATATAGCTCCCATATATTTTCGTCCTATTTTATGTTTATGGTGCTCCAAACTCCCAGTATTTATCCGATGGAGATAAAATTTTGCACAGCAAATGCAATTGAGTAAAGAATGATGTGTTTTAAGGTTAGTTGTAATTGGTTCTGATTTAGATGTAGGTAATATATATTTTTGTCTGATTTTATGTAAATTGTACACAGAAGAGCCAGTGTTTGTTCGATTTACACCAAATTTGACAGATTATATTAAATTATGTTTTGAGTGATGTATATTAAAGCTGCAAAAATCAAATGGTGTATGCTACGGTTGCTCAATTAGGTCCATATTTACATATAGCTCCCATACATAATTTTGCTCGATTTCATAAACAAGTAAAAAAGTGTCAGTTACAAGGTACCAGAAGGAGTGAACCAATCGGTCCCATCTTCAAGCTTGATCTAGGCTTAAAGATAACAGCTTGTACAAAGTTTGGTTCAAATTGGACAACCCATGGCCTGATATTGGAATTATAAATATTGAGGTACCAGACTGAATGGAACAATGGATCCCATCTTCCTACTTGATCTAGGCTTGGTTAAGATAAAAGGTTGTACAAAGTTTGGTTCAAATAGGATAGTCAGTTCGCATGATATTATAAATTAATTTTTGGCAGAAGTTTGACAATTTTGTGTGGGAGGTGCCAGAAGGAGTGAACCCATATTCCCCATCTTTGAAATTGAACTAAGTATAGAAAAAATAAAAATATGTGCAAAGTTTGAATGAATTCGATTATTCCCTTCGATAGTTATCGTGCACATCAGAGGGCCAGACAGGCAGACGGGCAACGGTCGAATGGAAGGACATTTGTAAATCGACTCCCAATTTTCCGAAACGGATTTGGTCCAAAGAAATATAGGGTTTAAAACCAATATTTCTATAAGGCACATTTTCACCGTATATACCCTCAATAGCCATAAGACTGATAGTATAAACACACCTAAGAATCCAAGTTTGCCGTTTGACATGCAATTTTTCATTGATTTCGGAATGGTATGTGTATGGGGTTTTTTAATGGTTCAAATATCTATCTAATTTCCCACCACTATTTTGGAATAAAAATGGCAGCAGATTTTGTATTTGTTGATATTTTGCAGAAATATAAAGAAGAAACAATAACATATTAAGAAGCAAATATGGTCCAAACATCGCGAATTTTTAAATGGAGAAGGGGATCGGGCAAAAGAATATGCATGCCTGCTTTTGTAAAGATCGGTCAATATTTAACGGGTCAAATTGACCCTGACTTTTGTGTGAAAAATTACAAAATTTGTATTCTATGGCGTATAGCCACTCTTACGCCACCGCGCCCCTGCCGACCGAGGGGGCCTCCTCCCCATAACGTAGGGAGAACGTACACCCCATAATCCGGATTATGGAGGGTTAGTAATGTTGGGAAACACCGGCTACAGTAAACATCAGCCGGTTAAACAATTTAAAGTTAATTAATTAAACACAACAATAAAGACAAACACAAAACATAAACATCTGGCAACTGCTTGCACTCTACAGTTCTAAATTTAGAATAGAATTTTTAATTACATGTATTGGATCAGATAAAGAGATGCGATTATACAGGTTGTTATATATTTCACATAGTGATCTAAAGGGATTACATAACTCATAATTAGATCTCACTAAAGGAAGATAAAGCGGTATATAATTACGAGTAAGACGTGAAGGTACATTAAACTTGATTTCACCGATTAAAAATTTCGAGTCAATTTGACCGCGTAAAAGTTTTATTAAAAATATAGATCTCAGCATTAAACGTCTTCGTTCTAGTGTTGGGAGATTAATAAGTTTTAAACGATTTTCATAAGGAGGGAGTCCTTCAACTGTACTCCAAGGCAAACCTCTAAGAGCAAATAAGAGAAATTGTGTTTGGACAGATTCAATTTTTTTAGAATAACAACTGTAAAACGGGCTCCACAATATACATCCATATTCTAATGTAGGCCGAACCAGACTAACAAATAAACGTTTAGTCACATAAGGGTCGTCAAACTCTTTAGACCATCGTTTTATGAATCCTAGTAAAGATTTGGCTTTATTTACACATGACTCAATATGCAAATTAAATCGCAATTTATCATCTAAGATAACACCAAGATCAACAAAGGAATCAACATTGTCTAATTTGTAAGAGCCTATAAAATAATTGGTAGGAATTGAACGACATTTAGAAAGGCATAATTTTTTACATTTTTTAAGATTCAGTGACATACCGTTAATACTGCACCAGTATTCAAGAGAGTGCAAATCATTTTGTAGATTAAGGGCTTGATTTAGTGAGTCTAAATTTCTGAAAAGTTTTACATCATCAGCAAACATCAACACTTTAGAAGATTGAATAACTGATGGAAGATCATTAAGGTATAACACAAATAATAGTGGACCTAAATGGCTACCTTGAGGAACTCCAGAATGAACATCAATATTTCTAGAGAAAATATTATTATAAGATACGCTTTGAGTGCGGTTTTGCAAGTAGGATGAAATCCAAGTCAAAATTTTGAATGGAAAACCCATGGCGTCCAATTTAAATAATAAAAGTTTGTGTAACACCGTATCAAATGCTTTACTAAAATCAGTGTAAATTACATCTGTTTGTTGCTTTGTAGAAAATCCATGGTGTGCATGGCATGTTAATTCCATCAGATTAGTTAAAGTCGATCTCCCTTTTATGAAACCATGTTGACAAGGTGAAATTATTGGCGAAACGAAATGAATTATTCTACGTGATACTAGAAGTTCGAAAAGTTTTGGAATGGCGCTTAATTTTGCAATACCCCTATAATTTTCAATAATATTTCTGCTACCAGATTTATGTAAGGGGATAATGAAGCTAGATCTCCAGGAGAGAGGAAAGTACCCTGTAGACAGCGAAAGATTAAAAATAGCAGTCAGGGGCTTATACAGTTCATAAGCACAAGTTTTCAATATATTCGCAGGCACTCCATCAGGACCTGGGGAGCAACAATACTTTATTGAAACTAAACCGTTCAACACTTCATCTTCTGTTAGAAGAAAATTAGGGAAATTGTTTATTTTATCAATATTAAAAGCATACTTTGAGTTGAATGTGAGTGTAGAGTATGTACTTTGAAAGAAATCTGCAAACATGTTTGCTATTTCAACCGTATCAGCGGAATCTTTACTACCATACTTCATACTACTAGGAAATTCTCTAACTTTTCTTTTAGAATTAACAAATGCATAAAAGCTTTTGGGATTTAACAGAAGGTTTTGTCTCATTTTGGTCAGATGATTTGAATAGCATTTTGAATTCTCTGTATTGTATTTATGTCTAGCTTTAGAATAATTAGGAATATTAAGGAATATTTTTTCCACGTCTAAGTAGACGTGGATTTTTTAAGGAATATTTTTTCCACGTCTAAGTAGGCGTGGATTTTTTAAGGAATATTTTTTCCACGTCTAAGTAGGCGTGGATTTTTTAAAGAATATTTTTTCCACGTCTAAGTAGACGTGGATTTTTTAAAGAATATTTTTTCCACGTCTAAGTAGACGCGGATTTTTTAAGGAATATTTTTTCCACGTCTAAGTAGGCGTGGATTTTTTTAAGAATATTTTTTCCACGTCTAAGTAGACGTGGATTTTTTAAAGAATATTTTTTCCACGTCTAAGTAGACGTGGATTTTTTAAGGAATATTTTTTCCACGTCTAAGTAGACGTGGATTTTTTAAAGAATATTTTTTCCACGTCTAAGTAGGCGTGGATTTTTTAAGGAATATTTTTTCCACGTCTAAGTAGACGTGGATTTTTTAAAGAATATTTTTTCCACGTCTAAGTAGGCGTGGATTTTTTAAAGAATATTTTTTCCACGTCTAAGTAGACGTGGATTTTTTACAGAATATTTTTTCCACGTCTAAGTAGGCGTGGATTTTTTAAAGAATATTTTTTCCACGTCTAAGTAGACGTGGATTTTTTAAAGAATGTTTTTCAATGTCTAAAATAGTCTAAAAAAATAAGCGTGGATTTTTTAAAGAATATTTTTTCCACACCTAAGTAGGCGTGGATTTTTTAAAGAATATTTTTTCCACATCTAAGTAGGCGTGGATTTTTTAAAGAATATTTTTTCCACATCTAAGTAGGCGTGGATTTTTTAAAGAATATTTTTTCCACATCTAAGTAGGCGTGGATTTTTTAAAGAATATTTTTTCCACATCTAAGTAGGCGTGGATTTTTTAAAGAATATTTTTTCCACATCTAAGTAGGCGTGGATTTTTTAAAGAATATTTTTTCCACATCTAAGTAGGCGTGGATTTTTTAAAGAATATTTTTTCCACATCTAAGTAGGCGTGGATTTTTTAAAGAATATTTTTTCCACATCTAAGTAGGCGTGGATTTTTTAAAGAATATTTTTTCCACATCTAAGTAGGCGTGGATTTTTTAAAGAATATTTTTTCCACATCTAAGTAGGCGTGGATTTTTTAAAGAATATTTTTTCCACATCTAAGTAGGCGTGGATTTTTTAAAGAATATTTTTTCCACATCTAAGTAGGCGTGGATTTTTTAAAGAATATTTTTTCCACATCTAAGTAGGCGTGGATTTTTTAAAGAATATTTTTTCCACATCTAAGTAGGCGTGGATTTTTTAAAGAATATTTTTTCCACATCTAAGTAGGCGTGGATTTTTTAAAGAATATTTTTTCCACATCTAAGTAGGCGTGGATTTTTTAAAGAATATTTTTTCCACATCTAAGTAGGCGTGGATTTTTTAAAGAATATTTTTTCCACATCTAAGTAGGCGTGGATTTTTTAAAGAATATTTTTTCCACATCTAAGTAGGCGTGGATTTTTTAAAGAATGTTTTTCAAGGTCTATAAGAGGCGTGGATTTTTTAAAGAATGTTTTTCAATGTCTAAAATAGTCTAAAAAAAATAAGCGTGGATTTTTTAAAGAATGTTTTTCAATGTCTAAAATAGTCTAAAAAAAATAAGCTTGGATTTTTTAAGGAATATTTTGCAACGTCTAAAATAGGCTTAGATTTTTTAAAGAATATTTTCCATGCCCTAAATAGACATGGATTTTTTAAAGAAATCGTTTCCAGGTCTAAAATAAGCGTGATTTTTTAAAGATTATTTTTCCAGGTCTAAAATAAGCATGGATTTTTTAAAGAATATTTTCCAGGTCTAAAAGAGGTTTGGATTTTTTAAAGAATATTTTGCAAGGTCTAAAATAAGCGTGTTTTTTTTAAAGAATATTTTTTCAAGATCAATAAGGACGTAATGTCACATTTCCTCGTTCTTGAGTACCCACTACCCATTTGTGTATCCTTGTTCAAATTATACATTATCCTTTGTTATTAGATATATGTAAGTGAAACTCCATCGAATTCTAGTCTACAAAACGGCAAAGAAAAAGAACGCATTCTTCTCTGCTTGTGTTTGTGTTTATTTTTCGATGTAATATTAGTAGTTGTAGTAGTGATAGTAGTCTGCCAAAAGGCATTTAAAGTGTTTTGTGTTATTATCATCAATGGCACTTTATAAAATCCTCCTACATGTTGTCTCTATGGATGTCTGCCTTTATATGTGTGAATGTCTGCATGGGGGGTTTGATGATGATAACGACGACACACCCCTACTACAACACAGAGAAAGTTACCATTTGTTTTGATATCTCGTCCCATTACCATTCCCTCCAAAAATTCTAGTTATATTTTGTTGTAGCCTAGGGCAACATATTTCTATGTACAATGTGTTGCTGTTGCTCCAGCTCTAGGATGTGTTTTTCGGGTTGGAGGGAAGAGGATGTTTCCCCATAGTATTTTATATTCGCATTGTTTTGTGTTGCGTGCATATGTGCGTCATGTCAAGGATATAAAATTCGAGTCTTTATCGAATTCAAATAAATGTTTTGAATACAAAAAAAAAAAAAAAAAAACAGCACACAAATGTATTCAAATGTATAACGACATCGAAACGAGTCGAACGAATCGAAATGAACATTGGTTAGTTATAATGCACAATATGAAATCAATATATATTTGTTATTGTTGATGTTGTTGTTATTTCTTGTATCAACATTAAATAAATGTTTCGTGCCTTATGGCTGATTTAACATCTAAAGATATTGTTGTGTGGCAACATGTGTTTTATTTTTGTTTTTTGTTGCCTACATTTAGGGGATTTAAATGGTGCACACGCACAGACAACTGAAAATGGATTTATCTTAATCTGACATCGTCTGCTAATGGGCAAAATGTTATTAGTTGAAGGGGTTAAAAGTAGATTTAGTTAAAAATGGATTTTGAAACAATATTTTGTTCAACAAATATTTAAGTTAGAAGAAGACATTTTAGAGAGGAATTTCCACAGCAGAGTTATAGGCGTTGAATTTTTAAATACTTTTCTTAGCCACCAGCAGAACTATATTCGTGTGAGTTTTAAACACGTACATATTTCCAGATCTTAATAGGCGTGAATTAAAAAAAATGCAATTCTTTTTCATTACTATGAATTAAAAAAAATATTTCCCAAGACTTGGCACTGGCGTGGATTCTCTAATGTCTACCTTAAGGCGTGATTTTTTTATTTTAAGGCATATCTCAAGGAGAAGATTCTGTAA
>NW_026874274.1:0-15968 GCF_032173495.1 Musca vetustissima
GATAAAATATGACCGTTAATATAGCTATCGTACCATCGAATTTTACCGAAGTGACTGTAATATGGTATTACGGGTGATTGCAGGTCAAAAGACATTTTACCGAACAATTTTGCCATTGGTCCATGCCTTCAAAATGGGAAAGCTTTATTTTCAAAGTTTTTAACACATTTTCCCAGGCTGGCGTACAAATATACAGAAAATTGCTAATATAGGTGTATGCTTTGACACGGTTGTTTTAAGTGATTATAATATGACAATTTGTGTTCTTGAAGGGTGAATTATTTCTTTTCAGAAAATATTCAATAAATGTCCATGTTAGGCCATATCCCCTTTATAAAGGTTCCAATCCATTTCGGTATTTTGCAGGTCTTATTCGAATTTTCCATCGAAGTGGTTGTTATTTGGCATTTCGTATTCCTGAATGGTTTATAATATCATGGGCGAACAATTTCGATTTATTTGTAAATCTATCTATTGAAATTGCCGCCATATTAGAAAGGATCCGATTTTCGGTATTTTGAAAGGATTAACTCCAATATAACTATAATTTTGTATAGCGGATTTCAGAGGTATAAGAAGATACTTTCCAGAAAATGTTCAATATAGGTTCATCATTTTACATGGCTAACATACAAAGTTCTCTACAAAGTATATATATTCTTGATCAGAATAAAATTCTATGTAGATTTACGCATGTCCGTCTGTCTGTCCGTCAAGTGAAATCTCGATAGAGATCCCAATATTTAAGATTCAGCTCTGAAATGTTGCACAGACTTCGCTAGCACTCCTAGGATGCCTGGTATTTGCAAATGGGATATATCGGGTCATGTATTTGTTTAGCCCCGTTTAGCGGTACTCCCCAATATTCGGTATTTTGAGGGTTTTGGACAAATTTTCTAACCGAATTGGCTGTAATTAGATATTTTGGGTTCTCATTGAATAACACATAATCGTCCTAAAAATTTTTAATATTGACCCAAGTTTCATGGTTGCCCCCATATAACCCCCAATATTCGGTATTTTGCGAATTTTAGACAGGTTTTCCAACCGAATTGGCTGTAATTTAGTATTTTGGGTTATCATTGGCCAATGTCCGTACCAAAAATTAATTAATATTGACCTAAGTTTCAGGGTAGCTCCCATATAAATGTCCCGCCCAAAAAAAAAAAAAAAAAAAATCCGGTATTTTGCGGATTTTAGACACGTTTTCCAACCGAATTGGCTGTAATTTGGTATTTTGGGTTCTTATTGAATGTCACATATCCATACCAAAAACTATTAATATTGACCCAAGTTTCAGGGTAGCCCCCATATAACGCTACACCTCAATATTCGGTATTTTACGAATTTTAGACACGTTTTCCAACCGAATTTAGATATAAACCAGTGAGCGGAACAGTATAGTCGGACGGGGCCGACCTACCCTACACAACTTCCATGAACATCTAACTTTCTGTGGCACCACATTCTGAGCTTGGACAATATTTGGCGATATTTGCACACTTTTGACCCACTAGAGGTCAACAAATATTACTTCTATTCTTGTCCAGATTCCCTTCAATGTAGTAATTTTTCACACAAAAGTCAGGTTCCATTTGACCCGCTAAATATTGACCGATCTTTATCAAAACAGGCATGCTTATCCTTTGGCCCGATCCTTCCCCTTCGCCATGCAAAAATTCACGGCGTTTGGGCCATAATTGCGGCCTCTGGAGCGACCAGAAAAACCAACAAAAATAAAGTTTTTGGTCCATTTCATCTTCTAAATATTAACCGATTTTTTCCAAAAACAATAGGGGTCTTCATTGGCCACAACCCATCTACATGCAAAATTTCGTGAAGATTGGTCCATAACTGTGGGCTGTATCGTGTTTACAAATTATAATGGACGGACCGGTATACTTAAAGGTGGGTCTAGGACCAATATTTCGCGGTGTTCAAACTTTTGGGGCTGCACAAAGCTATAAGGTAAATGGGGCACCAAAGTCCCTATCCCTATTTCGTCCGATTTTAAGTAAATTGTACACTAAAGAACCATAGCTAGGCCGATTGACACATCGTAATATAAATTAATCTCTTGCAAGTTTCCTTGAAATCGGTTCAGATTTAGATATAGCATAGCTTCGACCTACTCATGTTGATTGTATACCAAATAACCAATGGGCGCCTGATTCATATTACATTTTAAACAGTGAAGTATACGAAATAGCGTGTGTAATGTTTGTTTTAAATATATTTACAAAATTAAGAATAGGTTGCCGATTGGCATGTGTTGGGATTGATGTCAGTCGGTTTCCTTATAGATAAAGATCCCATATTTAAGTTCGTTCAATTTCATGTCAATGTTCTTTCGAAAAGGTGACGTCTGTTAGGATACATATATAGAATATACCCACAGTGGTGAAGGATATCAGTTTTTTGGGCAAAAGGTCCATTATCCTTTCTCTGGCCTTTTTCCATTAGCTCGGAATACAGATCGCCACCGATGATCAAGTCCACTCTATCTGACTTGTTAAACAACGGATCTGACAATGTATAACTGTTCCATTCTTCTACATTGGCTTCGAATGATTCCCTGACAACATAGTTGTGTAGGGTATAACAATGAAATATAGGTAGGAGTGCTATGTCTACATCTCAAGGGATTCTCATATAAATCAGACGTACCAAATTTCATCTAATTGGGATAAAAATATGACCTGCATTAAAAAATACATGGACAGAATAGATTTGTCTACGAAAGTTATTCCATGGATATCCTCAAAATTAAATATGTTGGAAATACGCTTATTTTTAAAATTAAAGCCTCTTCAATTCCATAATTCTAGCAAAAAAATTAGTAAACCTATCAAACTGAGCTTAAACATATCAATTATAGATTTACACCCACTAAACTATAACTTTTTACATGATGATAAAAATCAATGATGGTTATTTCGAATAATTGCAAATGGGAATTTACAAACAGTACATATAACATACATATTCCATTGCCCAGGGTCTAGAAAAAAAAAACTCAAAACAAAACATATTTCCAATTACCCAATTATTTTCGCTAGACATGTTGTTTTTATGGCGGCCAATGCCGCTAAAAAACACATCCCCAAAACACCATGTAAAAAAATCATTTGAAAGTTCACATATGTTCGATTGCCTCTCACATACATTCACACACAAACAAACATACACCCATCCATACATATCTTTATATATATACAATTTAATAACACACATACAACATTATTAATTTACCGAAACAAAAAAAAAAAAAACAAAAACAGCCAACAAACAAATATTAAGAATAAATTCTATTTATTTCTCTTTTTTTTCATTTTATTTTCATGTTGTTGATATTGTTGTTGCTGTATTGACAATAATATATATTTGAATTTTTTTTTGCTTTCTTGAAACAAAAAATAAAAAAAAACAAACATACAAAATTCATATAAAACTGAAAATTCAATTTTTAAACAAACAAACAATACTACTGGTTAATGTGGTTATGGTTGGATTTATTCTATAAAACAAAACAAAAAACAAATGGTGGCTGCAAAAACGCTTGCAAATAAACAAAACAAAAAAACAAATTGTTAAACAAAACAAACAGGGCATCTTGGCGGCAGTGCTATCAACGGTACTTGGTACAAAAGATCCAGAACAAGTCAACTCAATGGCCAAACAAGCTGGAGAGGTAACGATTTATTAAAATTTATAAATATCTATATATGTAATAATATGTAGACAAACGAATATATATTATTTTTATTTTTTTTTTTTTTGTATTCAATTTAATTTAACAATTTTATATGCTACACTGAAAGAAATAATGATTTAGGGGGAAAGCCATAATAAATGAAACAAGTAAAAATTATGTTAAGTTCGGCCCGGCACAACATGAGAAGGACAATCAAAATATCTAAAATTAATTGGAGAGTTTTTTCCTAGGTTATGAATCGACCTTGAACATACCGGAAAATACATGAGAAATAGGTGATTGAAATTTTAATAGTGGGACTAACGTTATATGGGGTTAAAATGAGCGGAGCAGTATAGTCGGACGGAGCCGACCATACGTTACCCTACACAACTACCAGGGAACTAAAAATTTCTGCGGATGTTTATTCCGAACCTGGGCAATATTTCGTGATATTTGCCCGATTAGAGGTAAACAGCAGCTCGTCCTCACACTGACATATTTTACGAATTTTACGAGTATTCAGTACAGCTATTGTTCAGATTCCCTTCACCGTGGGTAGTGTTGTGATGTTCGGCTTTCATTTCTGGTCTAGAGATTGACTCGAATACCACACAAAAATCAAGTTTTCGCTCCACTTCATTCCAAAATTATTATCTGATCATCACCGAAAATTATAGGCGTTGTCCTTGACCATAACTATAACCTCATGGAAAATTTCAAAGCCATCAGCGCTTTAGTCCCGCTCTCTATAGTGATAATGGGTTACTAAATAATATACGAATACGGAGATACCTGTAAATATTTAGGTTTAACTCCCACATCCGAGCACATACAACAATATAAAAGGTATTAATTTAAAGGTCAACCACTCCTCTTGGATATAATATCAACTTCTCGGGTATATGTCCTTCTGGGGTATATGTCCTACGCTATAGAATACAAATGTTGTAATTTTTATCACAAAAGTCTGGGTCCGCTAAATATTGAACGATCTTTATCAAAACAGACATGCTCATTCTTTGGCCCGATACCCTTCTCTATGCAAAATTTCACGATGTTCGGGCCATTATTGCGGCCTCTGGAGGCGACCAGAAAAATCGACAAAAATTTAGTATTTGGTCCATTTCATCCCGAAAATATTAACCGATCTTTCCCAAAAACAATAGGGGTCTTCATTGGCCAGAACCCATCCTACATGTAAAATTTCGTGAAGATTGGTCCATAATTGTGGCCTGTATCGTGTTTACAAATTATAATGGACAGACGGACGGACGGACACACATGTCTAGATCGACTCAGCTAGCCGATATATGGCGATCGGTAAACTTAAAGGTAGGTCTAGGACCAATATTTCGCGGCGTTACAAACTTTTGGTGCTGCATAAAGCTATAATACCCTGACAACATAGTTATGTAGGGTATAAAAATTCCAGTCAAGTTGGTGGGATAACCTATCCAAAATCCCCAAAATACCGAATAATGAGGGGTCCCGTTATGTGGGGGCTACCCTGAAATTTTTTGGTACGGTTATGTGTTATACAATAAGAACCCAAAATACCAAACTTCAGGCTATTCGGTAGAAAAACGTGTCCAAATCCCTAGAATTCGGAATATGGGGGCTACCCTGAAAATTCGGTCCATACTAATAATTTTTGGTATGGATATGTGTTATTCAATGAGAACCCAAAATACCGTATTACAACAAATTCGGTTGGAAAACCTGTCCAAAATGGGAGCTACCTTTAAACTTGGTTCAATATTAATACTTTCTAGTACGAAGAATTTCTATACAATGAGAACACAAAATACAAATTACAGGCAATTCGTAGACCGTTGTAGGCCATTTGCAATACAAAACATCCTAGCAATACTATCAATTTCTGTGCAAAATTTCAGAGCTCTTTTTAGCGTGTTTTCAACTGACGGACAGTTTAAAAGTAAAAACATAGTTATGTTCGATCAGTTCGAAATTGTATTCCCTCCCTAAGGTGATGGGCATTAACATTTCCCAGCATGTTCAGATGAAATTCATTCAAAACCCCCAAGGACTCCAACCAATACACACAATTTAGTAGTGGGACAGGTTTGGTTCTAGGCAACAATAGATGGCAGCCCCATCACCTAGAGCAAGCTACCGTACACCAATCATCTACTGAGCTGGAATAAAAAACGGAAATACTTAACGAACACAAGGACTAATCGAATCAGAATGCACAAAAAACTTTTTAAATATGGACCAAGATCGAATATTTTTTGCAGAGCTGTTTTTCTCCCTCCAGGAAACTTGAATGTCAAACTACAGACACTGCAGTAGGAAAATACACTTCGGCAATGGGAGATGTGATGAAAACTGCATTAACATTTCCCAGCAGACTTTCAAATATTTTTAGATCCTCCTGCAGATGAAAATCATTCGAAACCCCCTGACATCCAATAGCTCACCTCGAGACAAAGGAAAATAATGCAACTAAATAAGCAAGAACCCCAGCCACTACACAAAATTCAGTATTAATTGTTTCTAGGCAACAATAGATGGCACCACATCACCTGGAACAAGATACAGCACACCAATCATCTACTGAGATGGAATAAAAAACGGAAATAATTAACGAACACAAGGACTAATCATATACAACTAGATCGAATATTTTCTGCAGAGCTGTTTTCCTCCAGGAAACTTGAATGCCAAGCTAAAGACACTGCAATAGGAAAATTAATTTCAGTATTGGGAATTGTGACGAGGCCTTTGTACGGGGGCTATGTTAGAACATGGACTAGTATTGAAAAATTGTCTTCCGATATGTTTTGCAACCTTCAAGAACTCGAAATGCCAAATTATTACCACTCCGTTTGGAAAATTTTCAAAATACCGAACGGATATAGCATATTTCCAATATATGCGTGTAGCAATGTATGTGCCAAATTTCAAAACTCTATACTAACCAGTGAGCGGAGCAGTATAGTCGGACGGGGCTGACCATATGATACCCTACACAACTTCCACGAAAATCTAACTTTCTGTGGTTCTATATTCTGTGCATGGGCAATATTTCGATATATTTTCACACTCTTGATCGATTAGAGGTCAACCAATATTACTAATATTCAGAACAACCCTTCTAATTTCTGGGCCATATTCCCTTCACCGCGAGTTGTCTTGCGATGTTAGGCTTTCAATTGTGCCGTATAGATCGACTCGAAATAATACAAAAAATTAAGTTCTCGGTCTAGTTCATCCCAAAATTATTATCTGATTATCAGCGGAAATTATAGGCGTTGGTCCTTGACCATACATGGATCCTCATGGAAAATTTCAAAGCGATCAGAGCTATATTTCCGCCCTCTAGTGTGATAATGGGTTATTAAAAATATCTGAATACGTAAGAACCTGTAAATATTTAAGTATAACTCCCACATCCAAGTACATACGACCATATAATTGGTATCAATTTAAAGGTCAACAACTCCTCTTGAATATACTCGGGTCAGGGGTAAATATATACGCTATATAATACAAATTTTGTAATTTTTCACACAAAAGCCGCTAAATATTGACCGATCTTTTTTCAAACAAGGCATGCTTATTCTTTGGCCCGATCCCCTACTCCATGTAAAATTTCACGATGTTCGGGCCATAATTGCGTCCTCTGGGGCGATCAGAAAAGCCGACAAAATTTTAGTATTTGGTCCATTTCATCCCCTAAATATTAACCGATTTTTACCAAAAACAATAGGGTCTTCATTGGCCAGAACCCATCCTTTATGCAAAATTTCGTGAAGATTGGTTCATAACTGTGGCCTGTATCGTGTTTACAAATTATAATGGACGGACGGACGAACGGACACACTTGTCTAGATCGACTCAGCTAGTCGAGAATATTTCGCGGCGTTACAAACTCTTGGGGCTGCACAAAGCTATAATACCCTGACAACATAGTTGTGTAGGGCATAAATATTGCAATTTAAACAGATAAATTTTATGCCACGCCATTTTAGACTCTGAAAGTCTATGCCAAATATCCTGACAATCGTTCCATCGTGTGGTGTAATGGCATATCTATACCTATTTCCGTGAAGATCTGATATTCTAAAGTAACACCTTCAAAGTATCACTATTTGGGCCGGGACCATTGCATGTGAAAATATGGACTTACATTGAAATATTTTGGGATTGGAAAAAGGTCTAGGCAATATTGAAAATTGATCGATACAGTTATAAGGGATAATCAAATATGGAAACCTTTTCAATATCAACATGTAAAGTCAATTTTTTTCGAACTCAATGGTAGTTTCAAATGCCATACGGATAAAAAGATGTAGATGACTAAGTCGACATTGAATTTTACACAGATGCAGAAATCCGTTTTTTATACAACGTCGAATATTATCCATCTTATGAAAAATATCGAATTTTAGTTCTAGTTTGGTAGTTGATTTATAGTTTTTCTTTCAGTGTGGCTATAAATACAAATCATACACAGAGACAAAAAACAACAACACTACTGTTTATATAAGCAGTTTTTGTTTTAAATTATACACTGTACAATTTCACATCTATTCGCACACTTGCTTTATTTTTTATTTATTTATGATTATTATTCGTTTCTATTACATTGCCCTTCTAACGCACCATACACAGAACACCATGCACACGCACACACACCAACACCAACACACTTCCACACATATACCAACTACCAAGAAAACACTTTAGAAATTTAAATTTGATTATCTTACGCATTTAGTTTCTTCTTGCTCTTCTTTCATTGCCCCCCCACTGTCAATATGTTAATTAGCTCGTCTACTTACTTCGTAATAGCAATAGTATAGAAGAAGTAGTGAAGTGCGACTTATGGAATGTACTTGAAATAATGTTCATCATTTTCTTCTTCTTGTTTTTCTCATTCTTTGCACATTCGTCTAGTTTATACAAATTGTTATGAATTTGTTGGATGCCTTGAAGACGTCGTTCTCACACCGTTCATTGTCGGCCAGGTCAATGGGTAAACGTGATTCCGTTAGCGATGCTGCCGTGGCCAGTATTTCCATGTTGAAGGGTTATGTGCGCACCTATCGCAATGCCGATAATAAGTGTTTGCAGCGTTATATGTGTGAGGCCAACACGGAATGTACCCGGGAGATTGGAGGCAGCAGCATTTTCTGTCAATTGGGATCGTAAGTTGTTGTTTTTTTGTTTATATTTATATACAAAAAAAAAAATAAATAAATAAAATAATAATAATATTTATTTTTTCCCCTTAGCTATGCCACCAGCTATCTATTGGACCGCACAAGTGATGGCAGTTTTGAACAAATCTATGATGCTGGCCGCAGAGGGCGTTCCGGCTTTGATTGCTCACAATTGTATTTGGAATGCAATGAAGTTTAAGTCACACACACTCACACCCACCCACACCACATTTAATTTAACGAATTACTCCTCCCCTTTTCCCTACTTTCCCCTCTATACGTCTACACTTTACCAACTAAGCTATTGAATTCTAGGACTGGTTAAATATTTTACAACTGTATTTATTTATTTTATTAATTATTTATTTATATAAATATTTATTAAACTCATTTCGAAAATATTTATTAAAAAAACAAAAACATCACCCAACTTTCTTTATTATTAAGAAATGTCCAATTATTTATGGTATTTTTTATTAATTTATTTTCTATCATCTAAGTATGTCTATGTCTATTTAGTGAAATAAGTATTTATGATGTCAATATGAGGACAACAAAAAATAATAAAAAAAATCCGTACATTTTCTTTAATTTAAATTCTATTTTATAAGTAATGAAACGAAAAAAAAATAAATGTTAAACAAGTATCTAACAGAGTTATGTTAAGAACATCACAATTTGAAACATGTTAACATAAGACTCATATTTTCGAAATAAATGTAAAATGAATAATTGAATGTGAATGTGGAGTTTTATTTCATTTTTGCATCCACAAAAATAAGCTTTGAGCTGAATGGTATTTTATAGTTGACAGTGTTATAAAGCTTTACATGTTTCATTGGTAGCTGAAGCTAAGATATATGTATGTATATACCACACTGTGGTACAGGGTATTATGTCTTTGTGTATATATTTGTAAATGGGCAAAAGGTATTGAGATACAGTGTACACCCATGGTTCCTTTTGAGAATATGCATAGAATCACTTTCTAAGATGATTTATGCATGCCCGGACGTCCGTCTGTCTGTCCATGTTAAATTGTAAACAAAGTACAGGTCGCATTTATAATCCGAATTGGATGCAATTTGGCATAGGTCACTTATTTGGCCCAAGGACGAACCCTATTGAAATTGGGAAAAATCAGTTCAGATTTAGATATAGCTCCCATATGTATTATCGTCCGATTTAATGTAAACGGTCCCTACATATCTTTCGATTTGCATGAAATTTGGTACAGGGTAATGAATTAGGTCTAGAATGATGTGTGTTACATTTCCTGAAAATTGGTTCAGATTTGGATGTAGCTCCCGTATATATTTTCGTCCGATTTAAGGTAAATGGTGTACCAAAGTCCATATCTATCTTTCGATTTGCACGAAATTTGACACAGCGTGATGAATTGGGTCTAGAATGATGTGTGTCAAGTTTTGTGAAAATCGGTTCAGATTTGGATATAGCTCCCGTATATATTTTCGTCCAATTTAAGATAAATGGTGTACCAACGACCCTATATATCTTTCGATTTGCACAAAATTTGGTACAGGGTAATGAATTAGGTATAGAATGATGTGCGTCAAGTTTCGTGAAAATCGGTCCATATTTAAATATAGCTCCCATATATATTTTCGTCCGATTTAAAGTAAATGGTATACCAAAGTCCCTATATATCTTTCGATTTGCACGAAATTTGGCACAGCGTAGTGAATTAGGGCTAGAATCGTGTGTGTCAAGTTTCCTGAAAATTGGTTCAGATTTGGATATAGCTCCCATATATATTTTCGTCCGATTTAAGGTAAATGGTGTACCAAAGTCCCTATATATCTTTCGGTTGTCACGAAATTTGGCACAGCGTGATGAATTAGGTCTAGAATGATGTGTGTCAAGTTTCGTGAAAATCGGTTCAGATTTGGATATAGCTCCCATATATATTTTCGTCCGATTTAAGGTAAATGGTATACCAAAGTCCCTATATATCTTTCGATTTGCACGAAATTTGGCACAGCGTAGTGAATTAGGGCTAGAATCGTGTGTGTCAAGTTTCCTGAAAATTGGTTCAGATTTGGATATAGCTCCCATATATATTTTCGTCCGATTTAAGGTAAATGGTGTACCAACGTCCCTATATATCTTTCGATTTGCACGAAATTTGGCATAGCGTACTGAATAAAGTCTAGCATGGGGAAAGTTTTGTTGAAATCGGTTCAAATTTGGATATAACTGTCACATATATATTTTCTAGGGATATTAAGTAAATGATGCACCAAGAACTCGAAATGTGGCTGATATGCACAAAACATACTGAAATTAGTATAACCTAACCTGCGACAAGTTTCGATGAAATCGGTTTAGATTTCGATATAGCTTTTATGTATATTTTCGTCCGATTTCAAGTAAATGGTGCACCAACTCCTCAAGTTTATCAGATATTTATCTAAATAATCACGGGTGTTCGAGTGATATTTATATTAAATTAAAATTTTGCCCCATTTTAAGAAGCAACTCTATATCTGTACAAATGAACAATTTAGTATAGGTTGCAGAATGACATGTTTATGGATCGAATTTAATTTTACTCGTCCTTTAAAAATGAAACGTCTGTTAGAATTCATCTATTGAATATATCCAAAGTGGTGTAGGGTATCATATAGTCGGCCCCGTCCGACTTTACTACTTTCCTTACTGGTTTCGTCTGATTTAATGTAAATGGTGCAAAAAATTCTCAAATTTTTTTCCGATTGTGACAAAATTTTGCACAGTGTATTGGATTAAGTACAGATTGATGTATGTGATGTTGTATAGATATAGCTTTGATATATATTTGTTCGATTTTATGTAAACGGTACTAAAAAGCCCTTTATATTTCATTCGGTTTCATGAAATTTTGCATAGCGTGTTAAATTGAGTCTAGAATGAGGTGTCCTAAGTTTCACGATATTCGGTTCAGAGTTAGATATAGGTCCCATATATCTATATGTTGTCTGATTTTATGTAATTTTTGACTAAACCCTCAATATTTGTCCGAATAGGACGAAATTTGGAATACCGTACTGTATTGAGTCTTAAGTGATGAGTGTTCAGTTTTGTTGAAATCTGTTCAGATTTAGGTACAGTTCTCCGATTTCATTTATTTGGTGCACCATGTAGAGGTGCTTATTTAGAGACTATATATTTAATTTTGTACGATTTTACGCCAGAGGTCATCCACCGATGCTACGTTTATTCTATCGATACACATAGCTAACTATACTTAAAAATAAGATTCTTAGGATCATCTCTTGTGTAAACCAAAAACCAGTAAGTAAAGTTTAAAAGTCGGACGGGCCGATTATATTATGCCCCTCACTACATTGGGTACATATAAGAAAAGCTAATATGTACAATATCATGTAGATAGAACAGACGTATCATCTATGGAGGACCATTGAAATGGAATCGGGCGAAATTAAATTTGTGATCTACATAGTTAATATATATGGAAGCTATGGAAGCGAACAAACATAGGCTCCTCGGTCACAACTTAACACTAGACTCTAGACTCGTTTCAATATGCTTAACATAATATCATGCCAATGGAACAGGATCTATGCATAATTAACATAAGATCGACTAAGGAATATATGGGAGCTACATTTAAATTTGAACCGATTTCAATTAAACTTTACAGTCATCAAACCTTGACCTTTTTCAGTACTCTGTGCAAAATTTTGTCTCAATCGGACAAATATTGGGTGTTTGGTGCACTATTTACATAAAATCGGACGAAAATATATGTGAGAGCTATATCTAAAATGAAACCGATTTCCACCAAACTTCACAGGCAATAAACTGGACCAAAGTCAGTACTCTACGCAAAAATTTGTCTCAATCGGACAAATATTATGGGTTTGGTGCACAATTTACATAAAATCGGACGAAACTATGTATAAATCTAAATCTGTACCGATATGCATAAAATTTCGCATACGTTATTTAAATTTTGTCTCAATCAGACTAATATTGGGAGATAGGTGCACCATTTACATCAAATCGGACGATACTTTATATGGGAGCTATATCTAAAGAACCGATTTACACAGAACGTCACAGACATTAAGCTGAACCAAATTCAGTACGCTGTGCAAAATTTTGTGAGTACGGATATGTGTTATTCAATGAGAACACAAAGCACCAAATTACATTTCGTGAAAAACGTGTCAAAAATTCCTAGAACATTGAGTACTGTAAGTACCGTTATATGGTTATACCCTGAATATTGGATCAACATTAATAATTTTTGGTAGGTTATTCAATGAGAACCCAAAATACCAAATTGCCAAAATCCCCAAAATACCGAATATTGTGGGGAACTGTTATATGGGGGCTATACCAAAACGTTGATCGATATACCCCATTTGCAATGCCAAACATCCTAGCAATATTTGTGCAGAATTTCAGAGCTTTATCATAAATATTCAATTGGTCATTCCTCTTTTCAACACCCCGAAATATTCACCTGAGGCCACACAATATATATATATATATATATATATTCTTGATCAGAATAAAATTCGATATCGATTTATGCATGTTCGTCCCCATATCCTAGGATATTTGGTATTGAAAGGGGTATAAATAGTTTGGAATAGCTTACATATAACGCTAAACCCCAAAATATTCGGTATTTTTGGGATATTTGGCATGTTTTTCAACCGAATTGTCTGTAATTGGTATTACCAGTTCTCATTATGGGACACATTAGGCACTTTTTAAAAGCTCAATATCTCAGTACTTATTCACCGCACTTTAAATAGCCGAGAAACCCCTAAAAATTAATGTCTATAGTTTTTTTTAATTTTTTCTATCAATGTAGTAGTAATTTAGAATTTTGAATTCAAATTCGCATTTTGAATTCAAATTCGCATTTTCGTCAGTGACTTTGAATTCAAATTGGGTGTTAAAAAAGTTTACCATTCAAAAAATTTCCATATTGAGCATTTTATAGAATAGCCCACAATATAACCATAACTCTCATTGTTCGGTATTTTGTGGAGATTGTTCATGTCTTTTACAGTAAAATTTTCCATTAAAAAATCTCAATATTGGATACTCTTTATTGTAACAACCATATAACCATATCCCTCCAAATTTCGGTATTTTGATGATGTTAGACACGTTTTCAACTGAATTGGCTTCAATTTGATATTTTAGATTTTCATTGGGTACAAAATATCCATACCAAAAATCTCTCGTAGATCGTATCCTTCAATATGGTACGCTATTCCGAATTTCTTCTCACCATATACATAAAATCGGCCGAAAATATTTGGAGATATATCTAAATATGAGCCGATGAAATTTACTCATGTTATTCTGCTATTCATGTAAACATGTTCTAATATGCATTGGTTAGCAAATACACAAACCGTGGTAGTGCAGTTTCTTTTTAAAAAGTGTTTTAAGTGTGTATTTCTCGGCACAATCATTGTTTCTTTAGTCGCCTGTGTAAACACGACTTATAAATTGTAATAGTTTATTTATGTGGGAACGGCTAAATAATACTATGGATGTGTTTGCATATGTAGTGTTACAAATAGTTGGCAACACATTGCAATTGTGTGGTGCGAACACACAATATACATTGGGTGCTGGTAATTGTCGATAAAACTGTGTAATACCGATAGCAATGTTATATTCAACTCAGCTGTATAACACCCTAAACACTGATGATTGGTACAGCATATTAAAATGTTCCATTTAAAAATATCAAAATTTCTCTAACTCCAAAAAAAAAAAAAAAAAAAAAAAAAAAAAAAAAATAATAATTTGGTTTTGTTGAAAAATAGGTAAAATCGCTTCTTTGAAAGTTCTTTACTTATAATAAAAACAAAAAGTATTGATATACTTTAAAATAATTGTTTTTATTTTTGGCCATTAAGGGTTCGCATTGAATGATAAATTTAGCATTGAATGAAATCACATTTTTTATTAATTAATAATTTTTAAACCCTTCACCACTCTGTGGTACAGGGTAATATGTCTTTGTGCATATGTTTGTAACCGGCAAAAGGAAACGAGATAGACCCATGGTTCCTTTTGAGAATATTCATAGAATCACTTTCTAAGTCGATTTATGCATGTCCGTCCGTCCGTCTGTCTGTCCATGTTAAATTGTAAAAAAAGTACAGCTCGCATTTATAATCCGAATTGGATGGAATTTGGCATAGGTCACTTATTTGGCCCAAGGACGAACCCTATTGAAATTGGGAAAAATCGGTTCAGATTTAGATATAGCTTCCATATATATTATCGACCGATTTAATATAAACGGTCCATATATCTTTCGATTTGCACGAAATTTGGTACAGGGTAATGAATTAGGTCTGGGATGATGTCTGCCAAGTTTCGTGAAAATCGGTTCAGATTTAGATATAGTTTCTATATATAGTTTCGTTCGATTTAATTTAAATGGTGCACCAATGTTCCTATATATCATTCGATTTGCACGAAATTTGGCATGGGTTGAGCCTAGAGTGATGTCTGCCAAGTTTCGTGGAAATCGGTCCAGATTAAGATAAAGCTCCCATATATAGTTTGTTCCGATTTTATGAAAATGATGCTCCAAAGTCCCTATATATCTTTTGATTTGCACGAAATTTGGCATAACGTACTGAATTGAGTCTAGAGTGATGTGTGCTGAGTTTCGTGAAAATCGGTTTAGATCTAGATATATATTTTTGTCCGATTTAATGTAAATAATGTACCAAAGTTTTTATATTGCATAGCGTACTGAATTTAGTCCAGAATGATGTGTGTCAAGTTTCGTGAAAATCGGTTGAGATTTAGATATTGCTCCCTTATATATTATCGATTGATTTTAGGTAATTGACTAACCAAGGGACTAATAGGAAGAAAACGTATTAAAATTAGTATAACCTAACCTGTGACAAGTTTCGTTGAAATCGGTTCATATTTGAATATAGCTTCCATATATATTTTCGTCGGATTTTAAGTAAATGGTGCATCAAACTCCTCATGTTTGTCAGATTGACATGAAATTTTTGTCCCAATTGTAACAAACGAATGACATGTTTATGGATTGATCT
>NW_026874275.1:0-15651 GCF_032173495.1 Musca vetustissima
TTAAATCATTTTTTCCGACACCTACAATAGGCGTGGATTTTTTAAATCATTTTTTCCGACACCTACAATAGGCGTGGATTTTTTAAATCATTTTTTCCGACACCTACAATAGGCGTGGATTTTTTAAATCATTTTTTCCGACACCTACAATAGGCGTGGATTTTTTAAATCATTTTTTCCGACACCTACAATAGGCGTGGATTTTTTAAATCATTTTTTCCGACACCTACAATAGGCGTGGATTTTTTAAATCATTTTTTCCGACACCTACAATAGGCGTGGATTTTTTAAATCATTTTTTCCGACACCTACAATAGGCGTGGATTTTTTAAATCATTTTTTCCGACACCTACAATAGGCGTGGATTTTTTAAATCATTTTTTCCGACACCTACAATAGGCGTGGATTTTTTAAATCATTTTTTCCGACACCTACAATAGGCGTGGATTTTTTAAATCATTTTTTCCGACACCTACAATAGGCGTGGATTTTTTAAATCATTTTTTTCCGACACCTACAATAGGCGTGGATTTTTTAAATCATTTTTTCCGACACCTACAATAGGCGTGGATTTTTTAAATCATTTTTTCCGACACCTACAATAGGCGTGGAGTTTTTAAATCATTTTTTCCGACACCTACAATAGGCGTGGATTTTTTAAATCATTTTTTCCGACACCTACAATAGGCGTGGATTTTTTAAATCATTTTTTCCGACACCTACAATAGGCGTGGATTTTTTAAATCATTTTTTCCGACACCTACAATAGGCGTGGATTTTTTAAATCATTTTTTCCGACACCTACAATTTCCGTGGATTTTTTATACAATACAAGGCGTGGATTTTTTAAATCATTTTTTCCGACACCTACAATAGGCGTGGATTTTTTAAATCATTTTTTCCGACACCTACAATAGGCGTGGATTTTTTAAATCATTTTTTCCGACACCTACAATAGGCGTGGATTTTTTAAATCATTTTTTCCGACACCTACAATAGGCGTGGATTTTTTAAATCATTTTTTCCGACACCTACAATAGGCGTGGATTTTTTAAATCATTTTTTCCGACACCTACAATAGGCGTGGATTTTTTAAATCATTTTTTCCGACACCTACAATAGGCGTGGATTTTTTAAATCATTTTTTCCGACACCTACAATAGGCGTGGATTTTTTAAATCATTTTTTCCGACACCTACAATAGGCGTGGATTTTTTAAATCATTTTTTCAAGGACCTACAATAGGCGTGGATTTTTTAAATCATTTTTTCAAGGACCTACAATAGGCGTGGATTTTTTAAATCATTTTTTCAAGGACCTACAATAGGCGTGGATTTTTTAAATCATTTTTTCCGACACCTACAATAGGCGTGGATTTTTTAAATCATTTTTTCCGACACCTACAATAGGCGTGGATTTTTTAAATCATTTTTTCCGACACCTACAATAGGCGTGGATTTTTTAAATCATTTTTTCCGACACCTACAATAGGCGTGGATTTTTTAAATCATTTTTTCCGACACCTACAATAGGCGTGGATTTTTTAAATCATTTGCGTGGATTGTTTAAAAAAAATTTTCAACATCTATAAAAGCCAAGTTCACGTATGGGATACCAAGCAACGCCTCTGTTTGGCTTTAACATGGCGAAGTCCAGGCCTATCTTGGTCCCTCTTTCATCTCAATTTGAGGACACTGACCTCCCCGCAGTATCGCCTGGGGTAGCTATTTTCATCACCCGTTGAAATAGTGAGCTAATATGTGCCGTGAGTTCACCCATAAGGACTATAAAAAAATGGGTTGAGGCGTCGGATTAGTTGCCCACATTCGGAAAACCGAACCTACTATGAAAAAGCAAAGAAAAGGAAAACCAAACCCCCCTAATGTTGACGACCCCCGCAAACGTATAAAGGACCACGTTCTGCGAATCTGCACTTGGAATGTGCGCTCGTTGTACAGGACAGGCGCTGTTCTCGCTTTGGCAGATGTACTCAAGAAGTACAAGGCCGATATTATTGCCTTAGGGGAAATGTGATGGAAAGGGACTGGTGTAAGTAAATCAGAAGATTACGCACTGTATTATAGCTGACATGAAACGAGACATAAATTTGGCTGCGGATTTATGGTTAACAGGAGAATAAAAGACTTCGTCTCCAGATTCACTCCATTAAATGAGCGAATTGCTATAATCCGCATAAAAGCGAAGTTCTTCTACATCAGTCTCATTTGCGCCCATTCTCCCATTGAAGATAAAAATTATGAACAGACCAAAAACATATTTTACGAGCGCCTAGAAACAGCATATGACCGGTTGTCCTGGCCATGACATTAAAATTCTGAGAAGAGATTTTAATGCAAAAATCGGAAGGGAAAATATCTTTGGCCCCACTGTCGGAAAAATTCCGCCTCCATGTGGAAACATCCGGAAAGGGCATGAGGTGGATTGACTTCGCGACAGCAAAAAACATGGTAGTTAGCAGCACCAGATTCAAGCATCTCGATACACACAAGTCCACTTGGATTTCTCCCGATCAAGCAACGAGAAATCAAATTGATCATGTTGTGAGAGACGGAAGGCATTCATCCAGTGTATTAGACGTCCGATCGATCAGAGGAGCGAATATCGATTCGGACCGTTACCTTGTAGCAGCCAAGGTTCGCACCCTCTTAATGTAGCAGGAAAGGTGCGATCTAATGTAACACGGAAACTCGACGTCGAAAAGCTACAAACACAACAGTTAGCAGAAGCCTACTCCGCTCAACTTACCCAACTGCTTGACGAAAGCACCCCTTGTCCCTATAATAATATAGAAGCACAGTGGCCGAGAATTGCCCACTCCCTAAAAACTGCAGCAAATGTGACACTTGGGTACCAAAGACCACCACCAAGAAACCCTTGGTACAATCAGAAGTGTCGTAATGCTACTGATGTGAAAAACGCAGCATATAGGCCTACGCTGCAGACAGTAGCAACACGTAATTTGATTGGGAATTATCGGGAGAAGGGGAGAGACGTATTTTCAGAAAAAAATAAGAAAGAACAAAAAACCGCGAGCGTGAGCAAATCGAGATGTACAAGAGTCAGAATGAAGTCCGAAAATTCTAACAACGGCTAAAACACAAAATCGAAGATTTTGGTTCAGGCACATCCTCCTGTAGAGATGAAGAAGGAAACCTTGAGGCAGATACGGACAACGTGTTGAGGATCTGGAAGGAGCATTTTCAAAAGCTTCTGGTATCAAATAGTGGTGGTGAAGAAGATACCCCAGAACCAATAAGAGATGATGGTATAGAATGTATACCACCTAGCCATGATGATGATGTCAGAATACCAATTAATCGGCTAAAGAACAATAAAGCAGCAGGAGCCGATGGTACCAGCCGAACTATTCAACACTGGTGGTCAGATGCTGGTCAGGCGCATGCGCCAGCTGATTAGTACAATTTGGCTAGAGGAATGCATGCCCAATTATTGGAACCTCAGTATCCTGTGTCCCGTGCACAAAAAAGGAGGCAAGACGATGTGTGCCAACTATAGATTAATTAGCCTTCTTTCCATCGCATATAAAGTGCTACCCAGTGTGCTGTGTGAACGATTGAAGTCAATGACATTATTGTACCATACCAATGCGGCTTCAGATCTGGCAAATGCACCATTGGCCAGATTTTCACTCTACGCCAAATCCTGGAAAAGACCCATGAAAAACACATAGACACATACCACCTATTCGTCGACTATAAAGCCGCATTTGACAACCCTATCCGTTCAGAGGTGTATAATGTTATGTATACTTTCGGCATTCCTGCAAAATTAATACGGCTAAGTGGCACAATGTCAGAAGTTAAAGCCGGAAAGGACCTATCAGAGCCCTTAAAGACCGAACGAGGATTCAGACAAGCTAACTGTGGAACTTGAGAACTACAGCTTCAAAGGAGTTAAAGATTGTATATACCTTGGTACCGCCATAAATAAAACGAATGACATCAGTTTTGAAATTCGGATAATGATTGTGATGGCCAACAGATGCTACTATGATCTAAGTAAGCAGTTTAGAAACAAGGCCACCACCCGCCAGACCAAACTCACACTCTACAAAACGCTGATGCTACCCGTGCTATTATATGGATCTGAAGCATGCGTACATGCGCAAGCAGATGAGGCAGCTCTTGGGGTGTTTGAAAGAAAAATTCTCAGAAAGATCTACGGGCCAATCTACGTCAACGGTGAATATCGGCGTTGAATGAACCACGAACTCTACAATTTATACGCGGACATCGACATAGTCAGTCGTATTGAGCTGCAGCGACTACGGTGGCTAGGGCATGTTGTGCGAATGAATAAGAATGCCTAAGCTCAAAAGGCATATAAAAGCGAGTCTACTGATGGTTCCCGTAGAAGGGGAAGGCCACGAACTAGATAGAAAGGCCAAGTAGAAAACTACATCTTGGAACGTGGCCTTTCAAATTGTAGGATATGCGCACAAGACCGACGCGCTTGGAAATCTTTTTTAAGCTCGGCATATGGAACAACCGTTCCGTAACAAGCCAGCTAAGTAAGTAAGCATAATAGGCGAGGATTTTTTTAAATAATTTTTTTCCAAAATCTTTAATAGGCGTGGATTTTTTCAATAGGTTTTTTCAACACCTATAATGCGATGCAGAACTATCAAGACAAAAATAAAGAGGAGAAACGTATTTTCAGAAAAAAGAAGAAAGAACAAGAAAAACGTGAGCGTGAGCAAAACGAGATGTACAGGAGTCAGAATGAAGTCCGAAAAGTCTACCAACGGGCAATAGACCAAACCGAAGGCTTTGGTGCAAGCATATCCTCCTGTAGAGATGAAGAAGGAAACCTGGTTACAGATACAGACAGCGTGTTGAGGATCTGGAAGGAGCATTTTGAAAAGCTTCTGGTATCAAATAGTGGCGGCGAAGAAGATACCCCAGAACCAATAAGAGATGACGCCTTGAATATTATAGACGTGGATTTTCTAAATAATTTTTTCCAATTTTTTTGACTTAAGATATTTTCTCTTACATATTTTCCTTCGTCCAAATAAAACATTCAAGTACTATTTTTCGCGAGAAATTCCCAAAATAAAACAAAAGACTTAAGACACAAACGTGACCAATGCTACTAAGACATTGAGTATCTATCAAAATTTGTGTCAAATGGTTAAAAAAAGTCCCACAAGACTTTCCAACAAACAAACAATCGCCAACTAAATAATACAAATGAATCATTTCATAACATTCCATTACAATAGAATATTTTAAGAAAAAAATTCTTTGAAATTTTCCCCCGAAAAACAAACGGTCACAAAACCCACTTACCTATCCAGGAAAAAAACCTACTACTACTACAAAAATCACCATGTGAGAAAGATTTTTATTTCGGGGTATACCTTTATTTAGTTTTTTTTACTACAATTTCTTCCAAATATTTTCATTTAAAATAAAATTCTTAAAGGCGAAGCAAACAGAAATGAGAAAGAAATAAAAACAGCCATTACTCGACAGAGAATGGTCCACAACCATGGCCAACATCGGCATCAAACATCTCAAAATTCGAATCATTTAAGAAAATGTTAAAATGATCACGTTTTTTGTCGTAACAGGAGTAGCGTTTTTTGTTTTCTTTTTTGGAATAACAGGGATAGAGGAATATTGGCCAGAAAAACCATACAGTAGCTTTCAAACACTTTAACATGGGCGCAAACCTGCAGCTAGAAAAAAATCTAAGGAATCAATGCTGGTAAAATGCTGCGGTACAATGTAAACTCAATTGAACTTAACAGTAAATGGTACAAACGACAGAGTTTCCAACAACAACAATAATACAACAACCACAAAACAAAACAAACACACATGTTTTATTGATACAAAAATAGGGGACAGTGGAATAAAGGGAAATAATAATGGACTAAAAATGCTAGTCAAGGAAAAACATTTCTTTAAAAAATCCATGCCTTAGATAACCCCTGAAAAACTATTCTTTCAAAAATCCATGCCATAGATGACCCTTGAAAAAATCTTCTTTAAAAATCCACGCCTTGTGTGGATGGTCCTTGAAAAAATCCACACCTTGTGTGGATGGTCCTTTAAAAATTCTTCTTTAAAAAGTCTACGCCTTGTGAGCCCTAAGAAAATATTCTTTAAAAAATCCACGCCTCTTGTGAGCCCTAAGAAAATATTCTTTAAAAAATCCACGCCTCTTGTGAGCCTTAAGAAAATATTCTTTAAAAAATCCACGCCTCTTGTGAGCCTTAAGAAAATATTCTTTAAAAAATCCACGCCTCTTGTGAGCCCTAAGAAAATATTCTTTAAAAAATCCACGCCTCTTGTGAGCCTTAAGAAAATATTCTTTAAAAAATCCACGCCTCTTGTGAGCCTTAAGAAAATATTCTTTAAAAAATCCACGCCTCTTGTGAGCCTTAAGAAAATATTCTTTAAAAAATCCACGCCTCTTGTGAGCCTTAAGAAAATATTCTTTAAAAAATCCACGCCTCTTGTGAGCCTTAAGAAAATATTCTTTAAAAAATCCACGCCTCTTGTGAGCCTTAAGAAAATATTCTTTAAAAAATCCACGCCTCTTGTGAGCCTTAAGAAAATATTCTTTAAAAAATCCACGCCTCTTGTGAGCCTTAAGAAAATATTCTTTAAAAAATCCACGCCTCTTGTGAGCCTTAAGAAAATATTCTTTAAAAAATCCACGCCTCTTGTGAGCCTTAAGAAAATATTCTTTAAAAAATCCACGCCTTGTGTGGATGGTCCTTGGAAAAAATCTTCTTTAAAAAATCCACGCCTTGTGTGGATGGTCCTTGGAAAAAATCTTCTTTAAAAAATCCCTTCCTTAGATAGGCCTTGAAAAAATCTTCTTTAAAAAATCCACGCCTCTTGTGAGCCTTAAGAAAATATTCTTTAAAAAATCCACGCCTCTTGTGAGCCTTAAGAAAATATTCTTTAAAAAATCCACGCCTCTTGTGAGCCTTAAGAAAATATTCTTTAAAAAATCCACGCCTCTTGTGAGCCTTAAGAAAATATTCTTTAAAAAATCCACGCCTCTTGTGAGCCTTAAGAAAATATTCTTTAAAAAATCCACGCCTCTTGTGAGCCTTAAAGAAAATATTCTTTAAAAAATCCACGCCTCTTGTGAGCCTTAAGAAAACTCTTGTGAGCCTTAAGAAAATATTCTTTAAAAAATCCACGCCTCTTGTGAGCCTTAAGAAAATATTCTTTAAAAAATCCACGCCTCTTGTGAGCCTTAAGAAAATATTCTTTAAAAAATCCACGCCTCTTGTGAGCCTTAAGAAAATATTCTTTAAAAAATCCACGCCTCTTGTGAGCCTTAAGAAAATATTCTTTAAAAAATCCACGCCTCTTGTGAGCCTTAAGAAAATATTCTTTAAAAAATCCACGCCTCTTGTGAGCCTTAAGAAAATATTCTTTAAAAAATCCACGCCTCTTGTAAGCCTTAAGAAAATATTCTTTAAAAAATCCACGCCTCTTGTGAGCCTTAAGAAAATATTCTTTAAAAAATCCACGCCTCTTGTGAGCCTTAAGAAAATATTCTTTAAAAAATCCACGCCTCTTGTGAGCCTTAAGAAAATATTCTTTAAAAAATCCACGCCTCTTGTGAGCCTTAAGAAAATATTCTTTAAAAAATCCACGCCTCTTGTGAGCCTTAAGAAAATATTCTTTAAAAAATCCACGCCTCTTGTGAGCCCTAAGAAAATATTCTTTAAAAAATTCACGCCTCTTGTGAGCCTTAAGAAAATATTCTTTAAAAAATCCACGCCTCTTGTGAGCCTTAAGAAAATATTCTTTAAAAAATCCACGCCTTGTGTGGATGGTCCTTGGAAAAAATCTTCTTTAAAAAATCCCTTCCTTAGATAGGCCTTGAAAAAATCTTCTTTAAAAAATCCACGCCTTGCGTGGATGGTCCTTGACAAAAATTTTCTTCAAAGCCTTAAGAAAATATTCTTTAAAAAATCCACGCCTCTTGTGAGCCTTAAGAAAATATTCTTTAAAAAATCCACGCCTCTTGTGAGCCTTAAGAAAATATTCTTTAAAAAATCCACGCCTCTTGTGAGCCTTAAGAAAATATTCTTTAAAAAATCCACGCCTCTTGTGAGCCTTAAGAAAATATTCTTTAAAAAATCCACGCCTCTTGTGAGCCTTAAGAAAATATTGTTTAAAAAATCCACGCCTCTTGTGAGCCTTAAGAAAATATTCTTTAAAAAATCCACGCCTCTTGTGAGCCTTAAGAAAATATTCTTTAAAAAATCCACGCCCCTTGTGAGCCTTAAGAAAATATTCTTTAAAAAATCCACGCCTCTTGTGAGCCTTAAGAAAATATTCTTTAAAAAATGCACGCCTCTTGTGAGCCTTAAGAAAATATTCTTTAAAAAATCCACGCCTCTTGTGAGGATGGTCCTTGGAAAAAATCTTCTTTAAAAAATCCCTTCCTTAGATAGGCCTTGAAAAAATCTTCTTTAAAAAATCCACGCCTTGCGTGGATGGTGACAAAAATTTTCTTCAAAGCCTTAAGAAAATATTCTTTAAAAAATCCACGCCTCTTGTGAGCCTTAAGAAAATATTCTTTAAAAAATCCACGCCTCTTGTGAGCCTTAAGAAAATATTCTTTAAAAAATCCACGCCTCTTGTGAGCCTTAAGAAAATATTCTTTAAAAAATCCACGCCTCTTGTGAGCCTTAAGAAAATATTCTTTAAAAAATCCACGCCTCTTGTGAGCCTTAAGAAAATATTCTTTAAAAAATCCACGCCTCTTGTGAGCCTTAAGAAAATATTCTTTAAAAAATCCACGCCTCTTGTGAGCCTTAAGAAAATATTCTTTAAAAAATCCACGCCCCTTGTGAGCCTTAAGAAAATATTCTTTAAAAAATCCACGCCTCTTGTGAGCCTTAAGAAAATATTCTTTAAAAAATCCACGCCTCTTGTGAGCCTTAAGAAAATATTCTTTAAAAAATCCACGCCTCTTGTGAGCCTTAAGAAAATATTCTTTAAAAAATCCACGCCTCTTTTGAGCCTTAAGAAAATATTCTTTAAAAAATCCACGCCTCTTGTGAGCCTTAAGAAAATATTCTTTAAAAAATCCACGCCTCTTGTGAGCCTTAAGAAAATATTCTTTAAAAAATCCACGCCTCTTGTGAGCCTTAAGAAAATATTCTTTAAAAAATCCACGCCTCTTGTGAGCCTTAAGAAAATATTCTTTAAAAAATCCACGCCTCTTGTGAGCCTTAAGAAAATATTCTTTAAAAAATCCACGCCTCTTGTGAGCCTTAAGAAAATATTCTTTAAAAAATCCACGCCTCTTGTGAGCCTTAAGAAAATATTCTTTAAAAAATCCACGCCTCTTGTGAGCCTTAAGAAAATATTCTTTAAAAAATCCACGCCTCTTGTGAGCCTTAAGAAAATATTCTTTAAAAATCCACGCCTCTTGTGAGCCTTAAGAAAATATTCTTTAAAAAATCCACGCCTCTTGTGAGCCTTAAGAAAATATTCTTTAAAAAATCCACGCCCCTTGTGAGCCTTAAGAAAATATTCTTTAAAAAATCCACGCCTCTTGTGAGCCTTAAGAAAATATTCTTTAAAAAATCCACGCCTCTTGTGAGCCTTAAGAAAATATTCTTTAAAAAATCCACGCCTCTTGTGAGCCTTAAGAAAATATTCTTTAAAAAATCCACGCCTCTTGTGAGCCTTAAGAAAATATTCTTTAAAAAATCCACGCCTCTTGTGAGCCTTAAGAAAATATTCTTTAAAAAATCCACGCCTCTTGTGAGCCTTAAGAAAATATTCTTTAAAAAATCCACGCCTCTTGTGAGCCTTAAGAAAATATTCTTTAAAAAACCCACGCCTCTTGTGGGCCTTAAGAAAATATTCTTTAAAAAATCCACGCCTCTTGTGAGCCTTAAGAAAATATTCTTTAAAAAATCCACGCCTCTTGTGAGCCTTAAGAAAATATTCTTTAAAAAATCCACGCCTCTTGTGAGCTTAAGAAAGTATTCTTTAAAAAATCCACGCCTTGTGTGGATGGTCCTTGAAAAAATCTTCTTTAAAAAATCTACGCCTCTTGTGAGCATTAAGAAAATATTATTTTAAAAAATCCACGCCTTGTGTTGATGGTCCTTGAAAAAATCTTCTTTAAAAAAATCCACGCCTTGTGTGGATGGTCCTTGATAAAATCTTCTTTAAGAAAATCCACGCCTTGTGTGGACGGTCCTTTTCAAAAATCTTCTTTAAAAGAATCCACGCCTTGTGTGGATGGTCCTTTTCAAAAATCTTCTTTAAAAAAATCCACGCCTTGTGTGGATGGTCCTTGAAAAAATCCACGCCTTGTATGAACCTTGAAAAAATTTTCTTTAAAAATCCGCGCCTAGTGTGGATGGTCGTTGAAAAAATCTTCTTTAAAAATCCGCGCCTAGTGTGGATGGTCGTTGAACAAATCTTCTTTAAAAATCCGCGCCTAGTGTGGATGGTCGTTGAAAAAATCTTCTTTAAAAATCCACGCCTAGTGTGGATGGTCCTTGAAAAATCCACGCCTTGTATGAGCCTTGCAAAAAATCAACGCCTTGTGTGGATGGTCCTTTTCAAAAATCTTCTTTAAAAAATCCACGCCTTGTGAGGATGGTCCTTCAAAAAAATCTTCTTTAAAAAATCCACGCCATGTGTGGATGGTCCTTGATAAAATCTTCTTTAACAAAATCCACGCCTTGTGTGAATGGTCGTTGAAAAAATCTTCTTTAAAAATCCATGCCTTAAATGACCCTTGAAAAAATCTTCTTTAAAAAATCCATGCCTTAGATGACCCTTGAAAAAATATTCTTGAAAAATCTTCTTTAAAAAATCCACGCCTTGTGTGGATGGTCCTTGAAAAAATATTCTTTAAAAAATGCATGCCTTGTGTAAATGGTCCTTGAAAAAATATTCTTTAAAAAATGCACGCCTCGTGTAAATGGTCCTTTGAAAAAATCTTCTTTAGAAAATCCACGCATTGTGTGGATGGTCCTTGTAAAAATCTTCTTTGAAAAAATCCACGCCTTGTGTGGATGGTCATTGAAAATATCTTCTTTAAAAAAATCCACGCCTTGTGTGGATGGTCATTGAAAATATCTTCTTTAACCCTACGGTCAATAACCAAAAAAGTATACGTAGATCAATAACCGTGGTACATTTGTACCCATCCAAAGATAGCTCTGTAACTCATTAAAAAATTGGATTATCGTGAGGTTTTTTGTTTTAAATTAGTCTATACGGATCTGATCTAGATGTAGGAACTCAAAATTATATATACATTAAAATAATATATATTTAAATCCATGCTTAAATTATAATCTATCTAAAACAATCATAGTAAATTCGTTATAGCTTTCGAATGGGTTAAGCTTTTTTAGTTATTTTTTTATTGAGATCTTATTTAGGTGTTCCGCAACCCCTCTGCAAATGTTTGTAGCCCTAGACAACATGGGGCCATCAGGGCGACTCGTGGAAGTCAGAAACTACCCTGGTTTTCCTTTGGTATACAGGGACTAAAACAATTATTACTGCCAATTATTCACATTTTATGAGTTTAGAGATTGTGATTGGCACATTTTTAACACGATTTAATACTTTAAAACGTTATTTAATAATAGTTTATATATTTACGCCAATTTAGGATTGTAATAAATCAGACTAATTCGATTATAGAAAAAGTTTCAGGCCCAATATGAAGAATAATTGGATAATTACGGAAAATAATCATTGTTTTTATCCCTGTATACCAAGGGAAAACCAGGGTAGTTTCTGACTTCCACGAGTCGCCCTGACGGTCCCACCTAAATAAGATCCCAATAAAAAAATAATCAAAAAAGCTTAACCCATTCGAAAGCTATAACGAATTAACTATGCTTGTTTTAGATAGATCATCTTTAAGCATGGATTTAATTATATATTATTTTAATGTATATATAATTTTGAGTTCCTACATCTAGACCATATCCGTATAGACTAATTTAAAATAAAAAACCTCACGATAGTCTAATTTTTTAATGAGTTACAGAGCTATCTTTGGATGGGTACAAATGTACCACGGTTATTGATCTACGTAGGTAATAACTTTAAAAAATTGTAAAAATTATATATATGGAAAATATTTATAATTTTTTTCTTCGATTATGTGTGAAAATACCTCAAGAATGATTCCTCAAAATTTGATCTAAATATCTCCATTATTAAAAGTTTTACAGCATTTTTATTCGAAAAAAGGTACAAATGTACCCGGTTATTGACCGTAGGGTTAAAAAAATTCCAAGCCTTGAAAAAATATTCTTTAAAAAAATTCCACGCCTTGAAAAAATATTCTTTAAAAAAATTCCACGCCTTGAAAAAAAATTATTTAAAAAATCCACGCCTAGTTCGTGGAATCTTGAAAAAAATCTTTAAAAAATCCACGCCTAGTTCGACTCTTGAAAAAAAATCTTTAAAAAATCCACGCTTAGTAATGGTCCTTAGAAGTCTCCATAAATATTACTGTTTTGTTTATGTTTGAAATATTGTTGTTGTTATTTTTTGTTTTCAATATTTTGGAGATTTGTTGTTGTTTTTGTTGTTCGTGGTGGTTTCCCGCTCAATATGAAATTTATCTTTGGCATAAAAATGCAAATGAATGTCGATAATTCAAACGATAAGTTTGTCTTTTGTCTTGTTTTTGCTACTGTTTAATGTTTGTTTTGTTAGATTTTCGTTTGGTTGGTTGTTTGTCGTTGACGACTACAACGACGACGTCGTCATTGTTATTCTCCTCTATATTTGAATTTGTATGTCCTCCCGTGTGTGTGTGTGCTTATGTTTCGTTGTTGATTTGACTCTTTTGAACAGATTTAACAGATTTTTTGTTGGTCTGTTTACGGTTTCTATGGCCCCAGGGCTTTTCAGTGCAGTGGCAGCAGCAGCAACAACAGTTTTCTTTTTTTCAGAACCTAGGCCTGTACTATGGCCATTGTTGCCGCGTCTCACCGCTAAGCCCATAATCCTGTGATTGTGATTTCGAAAAAAAACAAAACCTCCGATTTTGTTTCTATGATCACGATTTTCAAGTTGAGACATTTGTTGATGACTTGCTTTTTTCGGAACGGATTCTTTTTTTTCGATTTTTTTTATTTGCCATTCTAGTCAAATGAGCATTTAGTGTCTACAAAATGTTCCACAGCCAAGAGTCTGAAAAATCGACAATGTGATCTATGCATTTAGCCAATGTTGTGGTTGTTTTTTTTCTATTTTGAATTGTTCCTTTTGGGTTCACTTCGTTTGAAGAGTGTTTTACATATAACCGCGATTTGAAAGAAAAAAGCCCAAGAAGCCAACTGAAACATAACTTCGTTTGTGGCTATCAGAGGCAGCAGAGGAACACTCACACACATATGCAGGGCAAAAATTGGGGGTGTGTCTGCATTCTGTCATACTATGGCAAATCGTTTATTATTATATGCAAACGAATGTGCAATTTTTGTTGTTCGAAAAAAAATGCTATAACAAAAAAGTAATTAATCGTAATTTCCGGAGAAACAACAAAAACACATAAATATTAAACTTAATAGAAGTTCAAGAATTGTTGGTATACATTTTTAAGCCTCCCAAGAGGCGTGGATTTTTATACCCTTCACCACACTGTGGTACATAGTATTATGTCTTTGGGCATATGTTTGTAACAGGCAAAAGGAAACGAGATAGACACATGGTTCCTTTTGAGAACATGCATAGAATCACTTTTTAAATCGAATTATACATGTCCGTCCTTCTGTCGGTCTGTCTTTCCATGTTAAATTGTAAACAAATTACAGGTCGCATTTTTGATTCGAATTGCATGAAATTTGGCACAGCTCATTTATTTGGCACAAGGACGAACCCTATTGAAATTGGGAAAAATCGGTTCACATTTACATATAGCTCCCATATATATTTCCGTCCGATTTTAGGTAAATAGTGTATCGAAGTCCCTATATATTCTTTGATTTGCACGAAATTTGGCACAGCGTACTGAATTAAGCCTAGAACGATGTGTGTTTAATTTCGTGAAAATCGGTTCAGATTTAGATATAGCTCCCATATATATTTCGCCCGATTTTATGTAAATAGTGCACCAAAATCCCTATATATACTTCGACTTGCACGAAATTTGGCACAGCGTACTGAATTAAGTCTCGAACCATGTGTGTTAAATTTTATGAAAATCGGTTCAGATTTAGATATAGCTCCCATATATTTTTTCGTCCGATTTTGGGTAAATAGTGCACCGAAGTCCCTATATATCCTTCGATTTGCATGAAATTTGGCACAGCGTACTGAATTTAGCCTAGAACGATGTGTGTTTAATTTCGTGAAAATCGGTTCAGATTTAGATATAGCTCCCATATATATTTTCGTCCGATTTTAGGTAAATAGTGCACCAAAGTCCCTATATATCCTTCGACTTGCTAGAAATTTGGCACAGCGTACTGAATTAAGTCTAGAAAAACGTGTGCTAAGTTTTGTGAAAATCGGTTCAGATTTAGATATAGCTCCCATATATATTTTCGTCCGATTTTAGGTAAATAGTGCACCAAAGTCCCCATATATCTTTCGATTTTGGGATAGCGTACTGAATTAAATCTCGAATGATGTGTGCAAATTTTCGACAAAATCGGTGCAGATTTACATACACCTCTATATATATTTCCGTCCGATTTTAAGTAAATGGTGCGCTAAAGATCCATAGCTAGGCCGATTGGCACATCGTACTGAAGTTAATATAAATTAATCTCTGATAAGTTTCCTTGAAATAGGTTCAGATATAGCATAGCTTCCACATATATAATTTCGACTTTAGGTACATATGCTGAATATACCCAAAGTGGTGAAGGGTTTCATATAGTCGGCCCAGTCCGACTTTAGTACTTTCCTTACTGGTTTGAAGAATATTTTTTTAAGCATCCACACAGGGCCTGGATTTTAAAGAATATTTTAGCAAGGCTTCCAAGAGGCGTGGATTTTTTTAAGGATATTTTTTCTAGGCTACCAAGAGGCGCGGATTTTTTAAAGAATAGTTTTTCTAGGTTACCAAGAGGCGCAGATTTTTTAAAGAATATTTTTTCTAGGTTACCGAGAGGCGTGGATTTTTTAAAGAAGTTTTTTAGGAAAGCTTCCAAGAGGCTTGGATTGTTTAAAGAAGTTTTTTAGGAACGCTTCCAAGAGGCTTGGATTGTTTAAAGAAGTTTTTTAGGAAAGCTTCCAAGAGGCGTGGATTTTTTAAAGAATATTTTACCAAGGCTTCCAAGAGGCGTGGATTTTTTAAAGAATATTTTACCAAGGCTTCCAAGAGGCGTAGATTTTTTAAAGAATATTTTTCAAGGCTTCCAAGAGGCGTGGATTTTTTAAAGAATATTTTACCAAGGCTTCCAAGAGGCGTGGATTTTTTAAAGAATATTTTACCAAGGCTTCCAAGAGGCGTGGATTTTTTAAAGAATATTTTACCAAGGCTTCCAAGAGGCGTGGATTTTTTTAAGAATATTTTTTCAACCATCCATCCACACAAGGCGTGGATTTTTTTAAGAATATTTTTTCAACCATCCATCCACACAAGGCGTGGATTTTTTTAAGAATATTTTTTCAACCA
>NW_026874276.1:0-16007 GCF_032173495.1 Musca vetustissima
AAAAAGAAAAATGTTTGACCTCTAATCGGTGTAAAGAGTGGAAATATCTAAAAATATTGACCAGGATCGGAATATAGATCTGCAGAAAGTTTGAATTCTGTAATAGTTTCCGTCTGATTTGAGGTATATGGTGTACCATCCCTATATATCTCTCGACTTGAACGAAATTTGTACAGATTCGTGAAAGTCGGTTCAGTTTTAAATATAGCTCCCATATATATTCGTCGGATTTAATGTATACGAAGAACCAAAGTTCCAATACATTGTTCATTGGCACGAAATTTGGCATAGCGCACTGAATTGAGTACAGAAAAATGTGCTAACTTTCGTGAAAAACGTTTCAGATTTAAGTATAGCTCCCATATATATTTTCTTTCGATTTTATGTTAGTGGTGTACTAAGGACCTTAAGTTTGTCCGATTGACACAAAATTTTGTACAATATACTGAAGTTAATATAAATTAATCTCGGATAAGTATTTAGAATAGGTTGCAGAAAGGCATGTGTATTGGTTGATGTCAGTCGGTTCATTTATAGATAAGTATCACATATTTAAATTCCTTCAATTGCATTTGAGATATGTATAATATACCCAAAGTGGTCAAGGGTCATTTAGTCGGCCCAGTCCGACTTTACTACATTCCTTATTGACCTTTCACAATTTTTGTTGATATAATTCGAATCTACACTGATTAAAGAATTTCAAGTGTGAAATCTACACTGATTAACACTAGAACAGTGAAGGCTGTCATTTTGACCGCTTTCCAATTTCAAGTACAAAAGCAACTGTGCATTTAATGACACTTTTTTTCAAATTTGGTGAATTTTTTATAATAATCGTAATTCTATGAGGTACAAAAAGTCACCATATTTAAAAAAAGAGAGCCAGACATGTACTCTTTCTAACACCGTTGGAATTTTCGGATTCCGATGTTCCAGTGAGGAGTTATCATGCCCGCCATCAAAAATAAGGACTTTTCTTTAATTACAAAAAACAACAACAAAACAATAACAAAAATTTTTTGTAAATTATTTTTCTTCTCTTTTAAATCTTCAATTATATATGTGCAAAGTTACAAACCTTAACAAGCATTTGTATTCATTTACAAGCCCATTGAAAATCTTGAAAAATTAATATCGTGAATGGGGGGGTTCCCTTAAATTATATTTATTCATACACAGTGATATGGGAATTACACTAAAATGTTAACAGGGTTCTCATATTCTGATATTGTTTAATAGTATCACACTAGGAGGTGGATATTTCGCAGTATTTTTCACGGACACGGCAAGTATTTTCATAGAAATTTTATGTACAGTGGTAGTTGCGTAGAATATCATATGGATGGCCACGTTCGACTATACTGCTTCGCTCACTGGTTAAACATTGGAAAATGAAATTGAAAAACGAATTTTTTGGGAATGATCCTAGTAGGTTTAAAAAAATCTTGAAATAGATTAAAAATTCTAAAATAGTGCTAGGAGCTAGATCACTTTTTAGAAAATTAAAATCTTTTAATTTGATTCAATTTTGGTCGTCCAAAAAAGACCATTTTGCCAGAGAACATTGGTGTCGTATGTGAATGTAATTAACCATACCGTGTGATAGAGGCTATCCTTGGCATTTCTTCCCTTAACCTGTAGATATTATAAAAAGCCTCAGTGCCTTTATATGGAGGCTATGTCATAATATACTTTGTGCTAGTAAATGTTAATACTCCGAAAAATTAAATATGTTTTTATTAACTCTCAGGTTGAAATATGGCGTAAGAACTAAAATGTACCGAAAATTAAGTGACATCGTAGTATCTAAGCTAATAAAAACAAAATCCTATTTCGAGCATTTTCTGAAAAAAAGGTTTTTTATCAATTAGAAATTTTTAATTGCACATTACAACCCGATTTTTTGAAATGTTTAGAAACCTTCAAATACGACAAAACATGGACGGACGTAATTTTTTCACTAATTCACCCAAATTACTTCCACATTGAATGAATATGCCGTTAAATCCTTCATAGTAACGACAATGGCGAGGATTTATTTGGATTTATTTGGAGGTATATCAATACGTGTATCTATATCGAACATTTTCTACAAATTTATTTTTCATCTCCCAAGAGCCTGGAATGACATATTAAAGATACTTTGGTAATAAATTCACCATAATTGATATGAAATTAAATACTTTCTCTTGTTTACAGTGGCAACTTCTGCGGATTTTAACAAACAAATCACAATTTATTTGAACCTCTAAATATAGACCGATCATTATTAATTTTTATACCCTTCACCACACTGCGGTACAGGGTATTATGTCTTTGTGCATATGTTTGTAACAGGCGAAAGGAAACGAGATAGACCCATGGTTCCTTTTGAGAATATGCATAGAACCACTCTTTAAGTCGATTTAAGCATGTCCGTCTGTCTGTCCATGTATTTTTGAGAGCAAAGTACAGGTCGCATTTACGATACGAATTGGATGCCATTTGGCACAGCTCATTTGCTTGGCCCAAGGACGAACCCTATTGAAATTGAGAAAAATCGGTTCAGATTTAGATATATCTCCCATATATATTTTCGTCCGATTTAATGTAAATTGTGTACCAAAGTCCCTATATATCTTTCGATTTGCACGAAATTTGGTACAACGTACTGAATTGAGCCTAGTCTGCTAAGTTTCGTGAAAATCGGTCCAGATTTAGATATAGCTCCCATATATAGTTTCGTTCGATTTCATGTAAATTGTGCACCAAAGTCCCTATATATCTTTCGGCTTGCACGAAATTTGGCATAACGTACTGAATTGAGACTAGAGTGACGTTGGTCAAATTATGTGAAAATCGATCAAGGTTTAGATATAGCTCCCATATATATTGTTGTCCGATTTAATGTAAATTTAGTCCAGAATTATGTGTGCCAAATTTCGTGAAAATCGGTTGAAAAATCGGTTCAGATTTAGATATATCTCCCATATATATTTTCGGCCGATTTAATGTAAATTGTGTACCAAAGTCCCTATATATCTTTCGATTTGCACGAAATTTGGTACAACGTACTGAATTGAGCCTAGTCTGCTAAGTTTCGTGAAAATCGGTCCAGATTTAGATATAGCTCCCATATATAGTTTCGTCCGATTTCATGTAAATTGTGCACCAAAGTCCCTATATATCTTTCGATTTGCACCAAGTTTGGCATAACGTACTGAATTGAGACTAGAGTGACGTTGGTCAAATTATGTGAAAATCGATCAAGGTTTAGATATAGCTCCCATATATATTGTTTTCCGATTTAATGTAAATTTAGTCCAGAATTATGTGTGCCAAATTTCGTGAAAATCGGTTGACATTTAGATATAGCTCACTTTTATTATAGATTATAGATACTATAGATACTAATTTCAGAACAAAACGTTCTGAAATTAGTATAACCTAATCTGTGACAAGTTTCGTTGAAATCGCTTCTTATTTGGATATAGCTTCCATATATATTTTCGCCCGATTTTAAGTAACTATCACATATTTTATTTCATCCAATTTCATGTTAATAATCGTATTTCATGTACCCATAGTGGTGAAGGGTATCATATAGTCGGCCCCGTCCGACTTTACAAGTTTCCTTACTGGTTTATCATCGTAAAATTTTAGTCAAGGTAGGGCTAATTGCAAAGGCCAAAAAGCAAGTCAAGCGGCTAAAATTGTGAATGGTATTTATGATTCCGATTTTGTAACAGTAGCAGTTTCGTAGATTCCGTTCAGGAATTTTTTGATGTTAATGATGTACCTCGCAAAGGTAGGCCGGTCTTCGATAATGTCAATAAAGTCGGAGAAATTATCGGAGTTGTCCGGCATGTTAGCAGTCGTAGCATCGCCCAAGTGCTAAAAATCGACCATAAAACCATTTACCAGAAACGACCAGAATGGTCAACAGGAGAGGTGCCGTGTTCCACCAGGTTGGGTTGGGAAGTTTTAATGCATCCGCCATACAGTTCGGACTTGGCACCAATCGATTGTCGTCTTTTTCTTTCATTGTAAAATTTCTTTAATGATAAAAATTGGTGTATTGGTGAAAATCGAATCAAATCGTGAGCAGGACTTCTATGAGAGAGGCATTATGAAGTTACCTTTACATAACTTTGGGTAAATACAAGAGATGCTAATGTATACAACATCCTGTAGATAGAACAGACCTAGCATTTTTTAGGGCCATTGAATTGGAATCGGACGAAATTAAATGTGTGATATACATAAGAATTTTAACCAATGAAAAAACCATACATATACCATTCTGATATCTATCAAAAATGCAGGTCAATCGGGAACACTTGGATTCTTTGGTGTACCATTTGTAAGAAATGTAGCCAAATGTTGTATGGGTTCTATATGTAAATCAGGACCTAATCGAGCATACGCCATCTAGGATTCTGCAACACATTGCACAGTCCCCAATTCCACCTCGGTAGAAGAAACCCTTATTATTTGGTGCACAAATTGCATGAACACAGAGGAAAATATATAGGGGGTTATTTACATATCATCTACAAACTCCAAACTCAATGAAACTTACCACACACTTTCCTCAATTCCATACGTTATACCATATTTTGTCTTAATCGGACAAAAATTGGGAGTTTGGTGCACCATTTACATAAAATCTGAAGAAAATATGTATGGGATCTATATATAAATCGGAACCGATTTTTCCTAATTTCAATAGTGTTCGTCTTTGGGTCAAATACATGATCGTTGATAAGTTTCATCCAATGTGGAACTTTGTTTACAATTTGACATGGACAGACAGATGGGCGGACATGCATAAATCAGTCTCAGAATGTGATTCTACGCATATTCTCAAAAGAAACCAAGTGTCTATCTAGTTTCCTTTTGCATTTATGATCCGATTTGAATAAGAATTGGCACAAGTCTCTTATTTGGCCCAACGACCAACCCTATTGAAATTGATGAAAATCGGTTAAGATTTAGATATAGCTCCCGCATATAGTTTAGTCCCTATATATTTCGATTTGCACGAAAGTTGGCATATCGTGCTGAGTTAGGTCCCGAATTATATATTTTTTGTCCGATTTTATGTAAATGGGTCTAGAATGATGTGTGTAAAGTTTCCTGAATATCGGGTCTGAATAAGATATAGCTCCCATATATATTTTCGCCCGATTTATGGTAAAGGGGGCACCAAAGTCCCTATATATCTTTCGATTTACACGAAATTTGGCATAGGTTACTGAACTAGGTCCAGAATGATGTGTGCTAAGTTTTGTAAAAATGGGTTCCCAAAGTGGTGTAGGATATTATATAGTCGGCAGAGTCCAACTTTACTACTTTCCTTACTGGTTTATATTTGTCCTTCTATCTTAAAATATATAAACAATAACTGAGAATAGGTTTAAAGCTTTGTCGAAAACTTAAATAAGGAAAATTAGCTCTATTCTCTTTCCTAGTTTAATTTATCATGAAATTACCCACATATCACAATATATATCGTCGTGAACAACGCATTTAATAGCATGAATGCTCACATTTAAACTTACATGACCAGACATTAGCAGTTAAACTTCCACAGACACTCACTTCAGTTGGATGGAACTCAAATCATTATAGGACACACACACGCTCACCCAAACTATTATCAAATTTTGCAAAAACGAAAAAAAGATCATAATAAAATTTATTACCAACCTTTTAATATTAGTGTAATATTTGTGATGTTTATGGAAGGAAAAAAGGATTGTCAATTTATATTTACAAGTCTTATCATTTGTAGTAAATCGTTAAAATGGATTTGTGAAAAAGGATTTCTAGAGGAAATATAATAGGCGTAAATTGATTACTGATAAAGTTATTAAAACACGAGTTTACTGTCGGGAAAATAATGAAATTGCTCCTACAATTTAAAATTATATAGTAGATAATAACAATAATATAAATTGAAATCTACAAAATTAATGTTCACAGAAGTGATTAGTAAATAAAAGATATGTAGAAATTGAAAAGCTTGTCATCTGATTTTTATATCATAATAAAGATGAATGCATGTCATCAATAATAACCAGTAAGAATGTTAAAACGTCGGACCGGTCGCCTATATGATACCCTTTACCAATATGCACAACATCATGTCGATATAGCATTGACATAGAATCGGATGAAATTAAATATGTCAACGCCTCCGAATCATAGTATGCTAAGTCGACTAAGCATGTTTTAAAGTTCTTTACGTTTTTAGATACTACGGTCCTTAATTTAAATTCTCTGAAATTTTGGTAATCATCGGCCAATCCAAACCAAAGTTATAAGCAAAAATGTACTTAGCATGACACGTAAGATTTAAGAAACTTCCATACTTTGAGAGCTTCTGCTGAAAAACTCACTTTTCAGACTTAGAATACTATTCTTCGGAGGCGTCGATTTGATATACATAGATGTATGAAACAATTTAAATCAACCCATATAATATCATTCTGAATTCTATGTAAAATTGCATGATAATTGGTCTTTGGGGTACCATTCGTATGAAATCTTAAATTCAACCATTGAAAAAAGCGTTAAGATAACCCTGATGGGTTTGTCTCCCTAAAATCCCAAATGCTAATATATTAACAAAACTGCAATTTAGAGGGCATAGGTATATGAGGCTATAGCAAAAGGGGAACGGCTATTGATTTTCTCTTTTAGGAAGTTATATTTATATGAGGGCCGATATATCCCATTTTCGAACCTGATATTTAAGTTCCGTATCCCGATACGCTCCAACGGTAGTATTTATATTATTATTACTGTTGTACAGTAAAGGTATAAACTGACAATTTCGCGTTCAGAATATCCCCCCTACTATGGAGGAATGCGGCTATGTGAGGAAAACCCCAACAACCAAAATAAATCAACTATCTATCTAATTTAATATAAAAACCAGTAAGGAAAGTAGTAAAGTCGGACGGCCGACTATATGATACCCTTCACCACTATGGGTGTATTAAACAGGACTATTAACATGAAATTGGATGAAATAAAATATGTGATATTTATCTAAATATGAATCTACCTAGATCTATTCATAATGTATGTAAATCGACTTCAATCAAATATAAATACGTCATCCGTTGGGCTATGTCTGTACTTCTAGAAAACGCAACTACGTAATTCTATGCTCAATTTTGTACGTTTGCAAACATTTTCCTTGGTTCCTTGTTGCCTCAATTACTTAAAATCAATCTATAATAAAAGGGAGCTATATTTAAATCTGGACCGATTTTCACGAAACAAGGCAGACATCACTCTAGGCCCAAATTTCGTGCAAATCGAAAGCTATATATCGACTTTGGTGCACCATTTACATGAAATCGGACGAAACTATATGTGGGAGCTATATAGAAATCTGGACCGATTTTCACGAAACTTGGCAGACATCATTCTAGACCAAAATGATTAGGTTGTACCAAATTTCGTGCTAATCGAAAGATATATAGGGACTTTGGGGCACCATTTACATGAAATCGGACGAAACTATATATGGGAGCTATATCTAAATTTGGACCGGTTTTCACGAAACTTGGCAGACATCATTCTAGGCTCAATTAAGTATGCTATGCCAAATTTCGTGCAAATCGAAAGATATATAGGAACGTTGGGGCACCATTTACATGAAATCGGACGAAACTATATATGCGAGCTATATCTAAATCTGGACCGATTTTCACGAAATTTGGCAGACATCATTCTAGACCTAAATGATTAGGCTGTACCAAATTTAGTGCTAATCGAAAAATATATAGGGATTTTGGGGCACCATTTACATGAAATCGGACGAAACTATATATGGGAGCTATATAAATCTGGACCGATTTTCTCGAAACTGGGCATACATCATTCAAGGCTCAATTCAGTACGTTATGCAAAATTTCGTGCAGTTCGAAAGATATGTAGGGAGTTTGGGGCACCATTTACATGAAATCGGACGAAGCTATATCTCAATCTGAACCGATTTTCACGAAATTAGGCAGACATCATTCTAGACCTAAATGATTAGGCTGTACCAAATTTCGTGCAAATCGAAAGATATATAGGGACTTTGGGGCACCATTTACATGAAATCGGAGGAAACTATATATGGGAGCTATATCTGAATCTGGACCGATTTTCTCCAAACTTGGCAGACATCACTCTAGGCTTAATTCAGCACGTTATACCAAATTTCGTGCAAATCAAAAGATATATAGGGACTTTGGGGCACCATTTACATGAAATCGGACGAAACTATATATGGGAGCTATATCTAAATCTGGACCGATTTTCACGAAACTTGGCAGACATATTCTAGACCTAAATGATTAGGCTGTACCAAATTTCGTGCAAATCGAAAGATATATAGGGGCCGTTTACATTAAATCGGTTAGATATATATATGGGAGCTATATCTAAATCTGAACCGATTTTTCCCAATTTCAATAGGGTTCGTCCTTGGGCCGAATAAGTGACCTATGCCAAATTTCATCCAACTCGGATCATAAATGCGACCTGTACTTTGTTTACAATTTAACATGGACAGACAGACAGATAGACGGACAGACGGGCGGACATGCATAAATCGACTTAGAAAGTGATTCTATGCATATTCTCAAAAGGAACCATGTGTCTATCTCGTTTCCTTTTGCCTGTTACAAACATATGCACAAAGACATAATACCCTGTACCACAGTGTGGTGAAGGGTATAAAAACTAAATATTGCGCCATCTTTCAGATGAACTTCAAACTACACAGAAACACTCCTCACGCCCCTTAGAGCATGTACATACAATTTGGTCCAAATCGGTGCTGTAGTTTTTGAGTTTAGCGATCACGAACATACACGTAATTTTTATATATATAGAGATTATATATATATTATTAGCACTTCATATAAACATTAATTTTTGTCTTGCCTCTTTCTTACTAAAATATTATCATCGTTTTCTATTTCTATTGCATTCATGTAAGCATCCATATCGATTTTCATATCCTGCGGCTCTTTCAAATATATGTATGTTCATTCACGTATATTTTTTATATAAATGTTGAGGTATTTATGTGAATAAGGTTATGTGCCTGTAAGCAGTCGATAAAATACCAGCAATATATTTATTACATACTGCGAAGGGATAGAAAACCGGTGTGGGTGAATGAAAATTATGTTAGATCTGATATATCTATACGATTCTCTATCGACAACGAATACAACTACGATGAACACATTTTTTGGGCAAACTTGTTTACATTTATCTCTGTTGGAATCGATTGGTGTTTTTATACAGACCAAGTAAACGTCATAAGATAGGATACAAAAATATCGTAAGCTAATGTGGTTGGCTATGAAAAACGAAGAAGAAGAAAACACAACCTATAAAAAAAGATGGAAACAAAAATGAATCGTTAAAACTACTTTGACCGCTTTTAGAAGTGGTTGAACTTACTCGCAATCAAGGATTCTAATAGGCTCGATAGTTCAATAGTCGACAAAACTACTTAGCACAGTGTGATGCCAAGGAATTGCATGCAATGTTATAGAATAAAAACCGACAAAATCGTATGGGACATAAAAATGCTTATAGACAAGATTTAACAATACCGTTGTATTTCGGATAACTTGAAGCCAGGAAAACTATCCACCTTAGGCGTAGCACTGTCATGGTAACTCCAAGTTATATCCATATCTCTCTTTGTAGGCCCTAAGGCGTGGATTTCTTAAACAATTTTTATAGCCTCTTGGTAGGCCCTAAAGCGTGGATTTCTTAAACAATTTTTATAGCCTCTTGGTAGGCCCTAAAGCGTGGATTTCTTAAACAATTTTTATAGCTTCTTGGTAGGCCCTAAAGCGTGGATTTCTTAAACAATTTTTATAGCCTCTTGGTAGGCCCTAAAGCGTGGATTTCTTAAACAATGTTTATAGCCTCTTGGTAGGCCCTAAAGCGTGGATTTCTTAAACAATGTTTATAGCCTCTTGGTAGGCCCTAAAGCGTGGATTTCTTAAACAATTATTATAGCCTAAGGCTTCTTCAAAATCGTCATCATATATTGATGACTCGCAGGAGACTGTTGCCAGGAAAATTGAATTTGGCATTTCGAGTATAATTTATTGAGTTTCTATCTCCCCAAGAGAAACGTACAATCGTCCTTTCATGAAATAGCAAAGCAAACTCATGAGTCTCCCAAGTAAAGTCTATGTGCTATCTGCAAAAATAGCGTTAAGGAGGTTTAAACCCTTATAAACTAGACCGGTCAAATTATAGCAATTTAACGTAGAACTGTATTTAGAATCTTCAATTGCCAAAAGCTTGTGGCATTTTATAGGAGACATCATTTTATAGGACAAGAATATCTTTTCCGACTCTGGACAGCTATAGCCTTCAGTTTCACCTACATTTTTAAGTATTCTCTCCATATGTAGCAAAAAGTATCCGGGGTCGATTTGTACAATTTACTGATATTACAATTTCAATTCACTGTATATCTAACCTTCCATTAACTATAATATCTATAACAAATCACAACCACAACTCAATTTTACCGACTGTACATGCCTCCTTGTACTCCTGCATCCATTCCTAAACTATTACAATTGCCATAGTCGGTGCTTCTCCTCCCATGATAGCTTCGTGCGAACAATTTCCTGTTGAGAGTACATATCACTTGCATATCTTTAAGATGTAATCAGCATTTAGGCGTGATAGAACAGCTCTAGTGTTATAAATGTGATAAAGGCAATGGGTAATAGCAACAACAACAATATCATCTTCAACTATAACATTGGTATGCTACTGGTTAGGCCCAGTTAGCTGCCTACACATTGAAGACAGTTGTAATAGAAAGAAACGGAAAAAATCATAAAATGAGATTGCATGGAAATTTATGGCAATTTGAGAAATGAAGGTGTAGTATCATGGGGTAGAAGTAAGAAACTAACACCTTGCAGCATCTAACCATCGACAATAGTATGGTAGGATGTTGTAAGGGGCCTTCTCTATCCTCTCTCTGAAGAAAGTTGCCGCAAAAAGTGATTTCATGCTACCACTTGTCTGATGGTTGTAAGATAATTTTTGTTATTAAAAAAAAAGGAAATCATTTAGAAAATCTCATTTTCCCGCTCTTATTTTTTAGCTTATTCAGATTCGTATATTTTTTTCCCTTTTTGAGATATGGGTGAATTATTATTTTTCCAAACTTTGTCTTCTCTTCATTTGCGTTGGCCGTTTAGCTGGTTTCAAAATCGTAATTGTATTTTCTGTGTCATTTCATATTTCCAAGGAAAAAAAGTTTAGCAAAGTAAATTGAATTTAACTTACCCTTAAGTAGTGTATTGAGTTTAAAACATAATTAACAAAATGCAATTTACCTGCAAGAAAACAATAAGGAAAGGATGTATGAGCATAATTAGTTAGTATGAATATCTGGAGTATAATTGCGTTTATATGTAATACAATAAAATTGTTATTATATTGTTGACGAAGTTTAAGGGGACCCCCCATTCTCGGGGTCAAAAATTTTTATGATTTAATTCGATTCTACACTAATTCAAGAATGTCTCCACAAAATTTCAAGTGAAAATCTCAAGAACTCTTGAAGATATAGCCGATTTATTGTGTCAGCATCAAGTGACGGCTAAAGGGTTCCTCAAACTTTAAACGCGTTTTTCTCTTTTGCGAATGGCGGGCACGATAACTCAAAAACTAATAACCCAATCGATTTCAAATTTGTACACGTTTCTCTGTGAGTGTATAGCTATCGTATGAACTAGGATAAAGCCAATCGGTGAAGATCTTCCTTATTTTTTAACTTGGTTTTTGGTCAAAATTCGGCAATTTTTCAAAAATATTTTTTTCAAAGGTCCGCCATTTTGTTAATTTTAGAGCGAAGTCAATAATCCTAGTTCATACGAGAGCCAGACATGTACTCTTTCTAACACCGTTTCGGATTCCGATGATCCAGTGAGGGGTTATCATGCCCGCCATCAAAAATAAGGACTTTTCTTTAATTACAAAAACAACAACAAAAATTTTTTGTAAATTATTTTTCTTCTTTTTTAAATCTTCAAATATATATGTGCAAAGTTACAGTTGAAAATCTTGAAAAATTAAAATCGAGAATGGGTGGGGTTCCCTTAAATGTATTTAAGAAAAAGAAACCAGTAAGAAAAGTAGTAAAATCGGACTGGACCGACTATATGATACCCTTCACCACTTTGGGTATATCCTTACATTTGCATGTCAATGTTCCAATGTCCATGGGACAAATTTATGAAAAACGTTTTAAAGCAAAATTAATACACGCTATTCGCTAAGCTGCACTGTCAAAAATTTAATTTCACACAGACACCCGTTCGAAATACATATGGAAGCTATGGCTGCATCTGCACCAATTTCAACAAATCTCAATAACGGCATTCAAGTCTCAACTTGATACATTGTTCAAAATTTCGTGTTAATCGGACAAACATTAGGAGTTTGGAGTGCCATTTATGTAAAATCGGGCAAATATATATGAATATGTAAGAGCTATATAGAAAACTGAGCCGATACTAAACATACCACAGATCATTCTAAAAACACATTTCAGTATGCTATGACAAATTTCGTGGAAATCCAAGAATATGTAGGGACTTTGGTGCACCATTTACATAAAATCCGACGAAAATATATATGGGAGCTATATCTAAATCTGAACCGATTTTTCCCAATTTCAATAGGGTTCGTCCAGGGCCAAACAAATTAGCTGTGCCAAATTTCATCAAATTGGGATCACATATGTTTACAACTTAACATCAACAGACGGACGGACATGCATAAATCGATTCAGAAAGTGATTCTATGCATATTCTCAAAAGGAACCATGGGTCTATCTCGATTATATTTGCCTGTTACAAACATATGCACAAAGACATAATACCCTGTACCACAGTGTGGTGAAGGGTATAAACAGTGAGCGGAAGAATACAGTCCGAACGTGCGGAGTACATTCAACAATATAATTGGTATTAATTTAATCTTGAATATACTGTCAACTTCACCGATCTATGTACTATATGATACCCTCCACCATTTTTGCTAAACACAGGAGAAGCTCCTATGTACAACACATGGACAGACAGACGGAATCGACTCAGAGTGTGATTCTATTCATATTCTCAAAAGGAACATATGCACAAAGATATAATATCCTGTACCACAGTGTGGTGAAGGGTATAAAAATAATACTGGCCACTATGACGCATCTTGTGAAACCAGCATAATTTAACCCTTTCAGTGTTTTTGTCGAATATATTCGACATTTAAAATTACTCTCTTTCTTTGCGATGTTTCGGTTATCCTATGTACCGTTACAATTGATGTTTTTGTTTTTGCTGAAAGACAGACAAAACTGTCCGAGGGTTAAAATAATTATTTTTTTCTTTATGTGATTTTAAATAAAAAATTTTAGATTTTTAGTCCGACAAAAAAAATGACACTGAAAGGGTTAGATAAGATAAAAGTCATTTATTTTGGGATGAAAAAAAACAATAAAATCATTTTGGATCAATATATATCGTCTTCGATTTTATATCCTAAAATTACGTTCCTCTTGTTTATACCCATGTTGACCTCGGTAATAGTCCAATTTCACTTCATCCTTCTAAACTTGCAGTTTATTGCATGCCACAAAAACTTACCATGTATCGTCTTTATTATTAAATGTAATAAAACTAATGGAAATATTTCAATTAAATAAATGCACCCAAATGACCACCTAGGGTTAGGTTCCAAAAGGTAAATCAAGATTAACATCTTTCTAAAATTGTTGAAATTTTATCGTTTCAAGTGTGTCTAAATACACTTGTATACCACAAAAAACGATACGTGGCCCTAAAGTATATAAATAATAATTCATTTCCTCTCAACAAAAATAAATAACCCACTATTTACTTGGTTATGCACATAAAAATCGCATAGTATTTTTCCCTTATACTTCACTGCGTATAAGTAATAATAAATATTGCAAATGCCATATAAATATTATTCATACGCCCCCTCCGGCTAAAGTTACTCAGTAACGTTTCTTTTATTTTAGAGCAATGAATGAATGCAGTGCATAAGAAATTCATGCGTTATTTTTTTCCTTTTTGCACAAAAATAAGAAATATAAATATATTGTTGAAATAATTCATTTAAGTTAATTATATATGTGTGGGTAATTTATTTAACATGCAACAATTAATTAACTTTATATTTAGGTTTATTTTGTTTGCTTACATGGAGAGAGAGATGGGAAATGAGAGGTAAAGAATGAGAATGATTGTATGCATGTAGAATGCATTGCACATTGTTAAACCTAAACAAAAGGTAACATTGATAATTGAGGGTATTATTTTGGTACTAGAGAAATCATAATATCGGAAATGATAATATTTTGCCGATCGGACAGACGTAACGTCTTTGACGAAATTAACTATTTTAACGTGTTTTTTAAGTGTTATCTTCTTTAAAAGATACACATGTTTTTTGTTTTGTTTCACTATCAACCATCTTTAGTTGTGTCTATAATTTATAAATCGTCTTACAGTCAGTTTACCCGACCTACATCCGGGACTGTTTAATTTGTTCCATTGTTCATGCGAGCTAACTGAACTGATTAAAAAAACTTGATACACGATATTCTATGCTCAGTTTGCATTATCGTGGAATCGGATAAAACTATGTATGACAGCTAAATCTAATATCAATAGGGTTCGCCCTTTAGCCAAATAAATTAGCTTTGCTAAATTGCTTATCTTTCGGATCATACATGCGACTTTGCACATTTTTTAAGGCTGGATTTGCAGACCTTTGGGCCCTGACACCTTAGCTATCAAAAACCTTCGGTCAAGTTCAAAGCCGAAGCTATTTCCAGTAGAACTCCAAAAAGATCGGGACTGGCCAAACACAGACTATAGAATCCATCCAGCTTCATAGCCGAAGCTACTACAATTAGACGTGCAGTGAAATAATGGATGAAAGGGGATCAAACGCAAATATATTTTGACGTGCTTGCATTCCACGCCTCATGAAAAACAAAGCAACATTATTGTAGACCATGCGATCATCTTCAATCTCATAACCGAAACAGTTTAATTTTTTATTTTTTTCTACCATCTAAAACATGACTCGCCCATTTAATAACCCTTTACAATAGGTACCTCTCGATGTGTATGCAAATTACATTTACTCAACTCTTAATTACAGCTTTAGCCTGATGTTATATACGAACATTTGTTTTTTTGGTTGGGAATTGTTGTAATATTTGCACTCGATTTGTATTTAGCTGTATGCATTCATTCAGTTTGGTTTTTGTAATTCTGTTATTTTCAGGGAAATCTCGTAGGACCCCTAATATGAGCATTAAGTGATTGCTTGCACAGAAGGGTAATTCGAATAACTAACAAATATAATAGCTCAAATTTTTAAATCTAAAACTTAAATTAATGGTATTGGACCAAGATCTGTATTTTTATTATAAATTGAGCTCATATTATAGTTCATAGTGATCTTCGTAGATTTGTGCATTGGTTTGGTTCTATGGTGTAAGATGACATAACGAATTCCTGGTGAATAAAAAACTTCTTCTAAAAAATTATTCAATATAGGATAATGTTTTAAAATAATCCCATGCACATGCCCCGTTTAATTGTCGTTTTAAACCGATACAGGCCACACATATGGTGAGAACTACGGCTTCGAAGTGCTGCTATATCGATCTGACACATGGGTACTTGCGCAAGCAGATTGGGCAGCTCTTGGAGTGTTTGTGAGAAAATTTATCCGAAAGATCTACTATGCCAACATCGACATATTCAGTCGTATCGAGCTGCAGCGACTACGGTGGCTAGGCAATCTTGTGTAAATAAATGAGAATACCCCAGCTCAAAAGGCATATAACAGCAAGCCTACTAATGGTTCACGCAGCAGAGCAAGGAGCAATACGTAACTGAAAAGTCGAAGTAGAGGACATA
>NW_026874277.1:0-15784 GCF_032173495.1 Musca vetustissima
GTGCCTATTTACTGGGCACCATTACGTATTGCTATGTCATTTGTATATTCAGTGTTAAGGTTAAATGTTCACCTATTAGTTAAAATTTATAAAAAAACAAAAAAAAAAATTAAAAATTTTATGAGGCTTGAAAGAAAAAAAATGTTTAAAGGTGACCCCCTCTCCCATATACATTATGGATTCTCCGGTGAACATTTCGAGGTGTTGCTCACGGAATGGGAAGTTTAATTTAAACTCCACCTTATGGTGGAGGGTATAAAAAAAATGCACCAATTTGGTTTATTAACGCGTATTATCAAAATATCGACTGTATTATTAAAAATCACACTTTATTGTAGACCTGGTATTCTCTGCAAGCTTTCATATTTATTTCAATATATAATGTTCTTAATGAAATTATTATAACTCTCATATAATTATATTGAATATTGTCATATATTATTGCATATATACAACGAAATTTTTGTGCCATATTCGGTCTATCCTATTTCCATACTTCTTCCTTAATGACTTCCTGTTCAATTCATCCGAATGGTATGTATCTCAATAGCATTATGTCAACCCTATCGATAAAAGGGAGAAAATTAAAGACAACAAAAATACGAATGCGAATTATACTTCACGTACATAAAAGTGCCACATTATGCAGAAGGTAATGTCTACAAGTACTCGTTATGCTGAATAACGTTACTCTACTTTGACTTCTTCACAAACTTCTCCTTATCAATGACATCATTTTATGCCACATTTACACATTGAATAACGCCAAAGGAACGAACTACTCCACACATCCATGCATACATATGTATTCCGATGCATGTATGTGTGTGTTAGTATTTGTGATATTTTTAAGGACCTTCTCCCCTTATTGTCAAAGTGAAGTACGTACATGAAGTACCGAGTAGTACATTTCATTGCATATGCAAGACTGTGGGCTGTGATAAAAATGAATGGTTGGCGCGTGTGCATCCACTTATACGGTGCCCTTTTTTGCCATGACATGATTGTGGATTTTTCCTGGAGCTGACTATCGTTCGTTCGTTTATAGCTCGACTGGTCCTTATTCCCATTTAAAGTACTTTGGCTGTTCCAATTTAAATGTTTTATCGATATCAAATGCTTATGGCTGGCTGACTGGCTGATGATACATACCGCATGGGGTACATACATACGAGTACAAACATATATATGGGGATTCCCGGTCTCTGTTCATAAAGACCTTGATCCACTTTCCGCTATAGATGTTACTGCCATCATAACATACCACCAGCAGCAACAACAACATCAGCAAACATATTTATTTTTATTTATAATTGAAAATTGTCGTAAACGTTTAATATCCTTGAGGCAAACCGATGAAGGAATGACTGAGAGGGGGGCACGATGTTGGAGACGTTTTTAAGGCATAAACTGTGTCTCCATCTCTAGTTGTGTAATTTCACGCTTATTTAAATTTTCTTTGACTTCTGGGTTAAAAAACATTGCATCATTACGTGTTCTTGGCTACACATTTGATGGGGATAACCGGGGGACGAGAGCGCGAGGGAGAGCGTCTTTTATGTTAGTCAACACTTTTTGGGGTGTTTGTACCACCCCAGTTTGGTTTCTGTTTGTGTGAGTATGCATATTATTAGTGTTGGGGGTTGTGGCTCTATAATTTCTGTCGATATTATTTTAGGTTTCTTTGTCTTGTGCTTGTATCAGCCTAGGTTGCTGCGACACGTGACTGTCACCGTGTCACTTTAAGACAAGCAGCTACAGCTGCTGTTTATAGTGTACGCGTGCTTCTTCGTCTTGAGTGGAGTCAAGCGTTTTTCGTTGTCTTAAGTGGCAACTGAATATACATGCATACATACCTATCATCCAGCGAGTCATTGGCCTTGTATCCAACATTATAAGTGGGTGGATTCCATCCTGGCTTCAATTTTTCCTAAGAAGTAAGTCAAAGTTAATTGCCTAATTTTTATGAAACTAAAAGTATCTTTAACAAGGCTTGTATGAAATCAAAATAACGTCTGCCATCGCGGGGTGGAGGTGTCAAAAGCGTAAGTGTTTCTACTTGAGGGGAAAATGTGTCAAATTTTTAAAGATATATGAATTATAGTCGCACATGGGCTTCCTTCCTCAGTGGGTGGGGGTGTGTCTGTGCATGTCATTTAAACAATTTAATGCCAAATGATACCAGAAATAATTTTGTAATCGTGAAATAGCTACACGAAATATCTTGTTAATTTAATTGATAATTTACTTAAATGTTGAAGTGTGCAATTGCATCTGGGGTTTATTATGGGTATGGTGGGTGGTTTGGGGTGGCTGACTAATAAAGATCTAATTTACGAGATAGACTCATAACTTTTTAAGATATATAATAAATCGATTTATGCATGTTCGTCCGTCCCTATGTCTGTCCGTGTATAATTGTAAACAGCTCATTTGTTTGGCCCAAGGGCGATCCCTTGAAATTGGAACATAACAATAGGTTCAGATTTTGTAGTAGCATTCAAAAAGTGTGGGGTTTTTATATAGGGGATATTACAAATAACTGAATGTATGCAAACAATCTATTCTATAATGATATTTGGAAACTACAGATGGCTAGAAAAACTAAGTTGCAGTTTCTTTTGATTAGCAATTTTTCCTAGAAATTCCACCATAGGGTATTGTATTTGCAATGGAATTTCGCAACCCACTGTCGTGACTTGTAATGTAATGAATAATATCTCAAAATCCTCAATAATTATGTTATTTAGAGGACAAAGTTATATGCCTTCCTAAAAGGGGACCAATATTGATTACATTTTGCAGGAAATTGGAAGTTATTATTAATGAGGGCTATGCCTATCTGAGGAGGGTCAATGATATTATTGGATCTTATCAATGCCGCTTCAGACCTGGCAAATCGACTACAGACCAGAATATCGACCACCGCGTCAAATACTGGAAACGAGTCACGAAGAATACATCGACACATTCCACCTATTCGTCGACAATACCGCCCTGCAGTATAACTTTAACTGACACAAGGTCAGCAGTTAATGGGTCAGATAGTGATAGCAGTAACAACCAGATTTGAATGAATTGAGAAGGAGTTTTCCAAAGTAGAACTGACAGTAAATGGCATGAAGACCAAGCTGATGGTATCACAGCTCAAGACTTCCAGTATGCTCGGACAAACTGTGAAACTCGAGGTAGTCCCATGCCCACCATGCGTACGTCCCTGCTAGAAGGTATTATGTCTTTGTGAATATGTTTGCAACAGGCAAAAAGAATCGAGACCTATGCTTACTTATAGAATATACATAGAATCACTTTTTAAGTCAATTTATGCATATTCGTCTGTCTGTCCGTCCGTCTGTTCATGTATTCTTGTTAACAAACTACGAAATTTGAACGAAATTTGAATTTGGCCTTGGTATATTTTTCCGATTTGTTTTCACGAGATCAATATTTAGGCATTAAAAGACAAATTTGGTAATTTTAGGTTTTAGTTGAATTGACCTTCGGAATATTGAACGATCGTCATCTAAACAACCGTTATAGAGAACCAAATACTTAGAACGGCTGTTCTCTCTAGAACGACTAGAAAATTTGATAAAAATAAAGTTGCCGGTTTATTGCACACTAAATATCATCTCAACACCACCTAAAGTGTTAGGCGTCGTCCTTGACCATAACCGGAATTTCATGTAAAATTTCAAAGCGATCAGAGCGATATTTGTGTATAAATCCAGCATCCGAGAACATACAGCAATATAATTGGTATATATTTCTGGGATATACTGCAAACTTCTCGGATCTCTGTCCTTCAGGAGTATATATATTCGCCATAGAATACAAATTTTGTCAGTTATCGCACAAAAACCAGTAAGGAAAGTAGTAACGTCGGACGGGGCCGACTATATGATACCCTTCACCACTTTGGGTATATTCAACAGATGAATCCTAACAGACGTCGCATTCTTAAAGGACCAGAAAAATGAAATTGGATCCATAAACATTTCATTCTGCAACCAATACTAAATTTTTCATTTGGTCAGATATAGAAGCTATATCTAAATCTGAACCGATTTCAGGAAACTTAGCACACATCATTCTAGACCTAATTCATTACGCTGTGCCAAATTTCATGCAAATCGAAAGATATTAAGGGACTTTGGTGCACCATTTACATTAAATCGGACGAAAATATATATGGGAGCTATATCTAAATCAGGACCGATTTTCACGAAACTTGGTAGACGTCATTCTAGGCTCAATTCAGTACGTTATGCCAAATTTCGTGCAAATCGAAAGATACATAGGGACTTTGGTGCACCATTTACCTAAAATCGGACGAATCTATATATGGGAGCTATATCTAAATCTGGGCCGATTTTCACGAAACTTGGCAGACATGACTTTAGGCTCAATTCAGTACGTTGTGCAAAATTTCGTGCAAATCGAAAGATATATTGGGACTTTGGTGCACAATTTACATGAAATCGGACGAAACTATATATGGGAGCTATATCTAAATCTGGACCGATTTTCACGAAATTTGGCAGACATCACTCTAGGCCCAATTCAGTACGTTATACCAAATTTCGTCCAAATCGAAAGATATATAGGGACTTCGGTACACCATTTACATTAAATCGGACGAAAATATATATGGGAGCTATATCTAAATCTAAACCGATTTTCACGAAACTTAACACACATCATTCTAGACCTAATTCAGTATGCTGTGCAAATTTCATGCAAATCGAAGGACATATAGGGACTTTGGTGCACCATTTACATGAAATTGGTTGAAACTATATATTGGAGCTATATCTAAATCTGGACCGATTTTCACGAAACTTGGCAGACATCATTCTTGACCTAAATGATTAGGCTGTACCAAATTTCATGCAAATTGAAAGATATATAGGGACCGTTTACATTAAATCGGTTAAATATATATATATGAGAGCTATATCCAAATCTGATCCGATTTTTCCCAATTTCAATAGGGTCCTTGGGCCGAATAAGTGACCTATGCCAAATTTCATCCACTTCGGATCAAAAATGCGACCGGTACTTTGTTTACAATTTAACATGGGCAGACGAACGGACGGACGACTTAGAAAGTGATTCTATGCATATTCTCAAAAGGAACCATGTGTCTATCTCGTTTCCTTTTGCCTGTTACAAACATATACACAAAGACATAATACCCTGTACCACAGTGTGGTGAAGGGTATGGGTAACCATTGGCAAGAACCCATCCTAAATGCACAATTTCGTAACGATTGGTCAATTACTGTGTCATGTATCGTGTTTATAATGCAAAGACGGACGGACAGACACACATTTCTAGATCGACTCATCTAGTCGAGATATGACGATCGGTATACCTTGGGCTTTAATACCCTGACAACATAGTTGTGTAGAGTATAAAAACTGGGTTATAATCATACATTTTGTTCACCCTTAATTGATATAGGTTTAGTTGGTTTTTATTGCATTTATTTACAGTTTTAATAGCATATTAATTCAAATTTTATTTTTTAAAAATTTACATATCTTACTTTTCACTCCTTTAATTCATCATTTATATTTAGATATATTTCAATAATACAATTCTATAACCTCAACATACCTGTCACAAACCACACCTACATTATCGAAATTTCTAGTTTTCTTTTTATGCGAAAGTAGTTAAATAAAATAACAACTAACATATAAGTACAGAATTTGTTCTTATGATAATTAGAATAAAATGTCAACCGTTTTGGTTACATTATAATCCGATGATAGAAGAATAATAAAATTCTGGACATTTTGATATTACGGGTGTGTATCAAAGATAAAGAGTACGGCACCTACATTATGGGTGTGAATACCTTTCATTTGTATACTTTGTTTAGCCTTCACCTACTTTGTCCTTCTACTCACCCCATTTAGTGGTCCTTTACAGTTTTTCGTTATAAAGTATTTTTTTACTATTTTATGTCATTTTATTTCTTTGGTTGAGTATGACAAATTATGAATGCGGACAGAAGAAATGCTAGGTATTTCTCTTTTTCTGCGCACGTTTTTTTATTACCGCTTATTAATTAAATAATAAAACGAACATTTTATGACGGCGGTTATGTAAATGTAATCATAGCAGTTAGACTAACCATTTTTTTAGTTGGACAAACCATTTTTTCTCCATTTGCCATTTTTGACTAATTAACCTTCATGGAAGAACAATTTAGAGTTTGGTCAGGAATATGGGTATGGTAAGCGGTTTCATGTTTACATTCGAAACAAGGACAACAACAAAACAACACAGATTACATCAACACCACACAAACAATACCAACAACAACCAGTAAGGAAAGTAGTAAAGTCGGACGGGGCCGACTATATGATACCCTTCACCACTATCTTCACCAGAACAATTAACATGAAATTGGATGAACTAAAATATGTGATATTTATGTGAATCAAAATATATCAATCTATTTGCATGTCATTTGTTTCTTACAATGGGACAAATGTTGGGCCGTTGGGCTATGTCTGTACTTCTAGAAAATCCAACTACGTTATTCTATGCTCAATTTTGTGCGTTGTGCAAAATTTCATGTCAATTTGACAAACACCATTTGCACCGTTTACTTAAAATCGGACGAAAATATATGTGGAATTTATATCCAAATATGAACCGATTTCAACAAAACTTGTCACAGGTTGGGTTATACTAATTTCAGTACGTTTTGTTCCTATCAACCATATATTGGTTCCTTGGTTCGTCAATCGATCGATCTATGCAATATTAGAACTTTGGTACATTATTTACAATAAATCTTACGGAAATATATATATCTTAATCTGAACCGATTTTCACGAAACTCAGCACACATCATTCCAGGCTCAATCCGGTATGCTATACCAAATTTCGTCCAAATCGAAAGATTTATAGGAACTTTGGTGAATCTTTAACATAAAATCGGACGAAACTATATATGGAAGTTATATACTAATCTGGACCGATTTTTACGAAACTTGGCATAAAGCACTCTAGGCTCAATTAAGTACGTTATGCCAAATTTGGTGCAAATCGAAAGATATATAGGGACTTTAGTGCATCATTTACATAAAATCGGACGAAACTATATATGGGAGCTATATCTAAATCTGAACGGATTTTCACGAAACTTGGTAGACATCACTCTAGGCTCAATTCAGTATGTTATGCCAAATTTCGTGCAAATCGAAATATATATAGGGACTTTGGTGCACCATTTACATAATATCGGACGAAACTATATATGGGAGCTATATCTAAATCTGGACCGATTTTCACAAAACTTGGCAGGCATCACTCTAAGCTCAATACAGTACGTCATGCCAAATTTCGTGCAAATCGAAAGATATTTAGGGACTTTGGTGCACCATTTACCTTAAATCGGACGAAAATATACATGGGAGCTATATCTAAATCTGAACCGATTTTTCCCAATTTCAATAGGGTTCGTCCTTGGGCCCATAAGTGAACTGTGCCAAATTTCATCCAAATCGGATCATAAATGCGACCAGTACTTTGTTCACAAAAATACATGGACGGACGGACGGACAGACGGACATGCGTAACTCGACTCAGAAAGTGATTCTATGCATATTCTCAAAAGGAACTATGGGTCTATCTCGATTCCTTTTACATATGCACAAAGACATAATACCCTGTACCACAGTGTGGTGAAGGGTATAATAAAATTATATAATTTATATGGCATGTATTCATACATGCATATATATGTAAATTAGTAAGAGGTCAACTGAGGAACGAATATAACGCTGATATTATTTTTTGCAAATAAAGCAAAGACTTGGAAAAATGTAAAGAGTTTGTAAAAAATATTTTAAATGTTATTTTGCCTCTGAAAGTGGAGTGAGTGACTGTGATAATGCACATATAATGGGAATGCTAAGAACTTAACTTCCTCCAATGTATCTAACAGCTACACCCCTGATATACAATGGTGGATAATGACAATATATCCTCAATGAAGATTTACTTTCCTCCGAATACTAAACATTGCATAGAGAAAAAACTTTCACATTTATTATACCACGACTTTTACTTGTAACCAATCTCCCTTTGATAAATGTTAAAAAAATCGAAATCATTTCCCTTTAACTACATTAAAATCATAAAATCCCAAGCAATATCAACATCATTTTACATCATCTATAAAGTATATCTGGGAACTGCATTCAATTTCATTTATTCTAATGCTACGTCATCGGTATTCATTCGAACATATCCTTTAAAGAGATTATTGCTTTAGTGAATTCACTGCTCACCTGCCAAACCTGCATTGGTAACGAACCAACAACGCTAACCCAGTCATGGCTGTAAATGTCCATGAAGAAGTGAGCATTGGTCGTCACTTTGTGGTCTTCATATTCTACCTTTTTTTCTAATCATTGCAACACCTACGCGCCATTCTGAGTGTGTGGCTCCATAAAGTTTATTCTTGTCGAACATGCATACGTGGTGGTTTTTTTTCTCTCCCTCGTTCATCGTCGTCGTCGTTGGTGTTTTTCGTTTTTTTTTTGCATCATGTTTTTGCAATCAAAATTTATTGACCGAGAATTTTCAATCAATCGTTTTGTGGGTTTTACCTACCAATAGATATTTTACCAACATCATGATGATCATCATCACCAATAGTAAATGAAGCAGCAGCGGCAACTCCAACAGCAACAACAACAACAGTATCGGCATCGTAATCGCCATTATCACAACGTCCTTGTGGTCTTTGGTACCTTTTAAAGTGTATAACACCATGTGAACATCAATGCATTTATAAAGATATGTATGTGCATAGGTGTATGTGTGCCTAAGCACATTTGATATACACATGCATTGAGAGTTCAACCAGTTTTAGAGCAATTAAGGACATTTTCATAATCATCATTGCTCTATTTATTATTGGCTTGTGCATGAGTGCGTGTGGTGTGGAAGAAAATAGAAAAAAAAAACAGTAAGGAAAGTAGTAAAGTCGGACGGGGCCGACTATATGATATCCTTCACCACTTTCGGTATATCAAACAGATGAAACCTAGAAGACGTCGAATTTTTTAACGACAAGGGACAAATTTATGAAAGCGATATCAAAATCTAATCCGATTTGAACTAAACTTGCCACACGTTATTTTATAGTAACTTCAGTACGTAGAGTAAAATTTTGTGCCGATTGGACCCACCAACTTCCAGGTTATTCTAACTCCAGTACGTTGTGAAAAGTTTGGGTCAGCTTTGTGTAAAATCGGACGACTCCATTTACATTAAATCGGACGAAAATATAAATATCTAAATCTGGACCGATTTTCAGGAAACTTAACATACATCATTCTAGACTCAATTCATTACGCTATATCAAATTTCGTACAAATCGAATGATATATAGGGACTTTGGAGACCCGTTTACCTATAATCGGACGCAAATATATATTGGAGCTATATATAAATCTGTTCCGATTTTCACGAAACTTAAAACACATCATTCTAGACATACTTTAGTACTTTGTGCCAAATTTCGTGCAAATCGAAAGATATATAAAGTCCTTTTATATACATTAAATCGGACGAAAATATATATGGGAGCTATATCTAAATCTGGACCGATTTTCTGGAAACTTAACACACATCATTCTAGAGCAAATTTATTACGCTATGCCAAATTTCGTGGACATCGAAAGATATATAGGGACTTTGGTACACCATTTACATAAAATCGGACGAAAATATATTAGGGGGCTATACCTAAATCTTGACCGATTTTCATTCTATAACTAATTCATTACGCCATGCCATATTTCGTGGAAATCGAAATATATCTAGAGACTTTGGTACACCATTTACATAAAATCGGACGAAAATATATATGGGAGCTATATCTAAATCTTGACCGATTTTCAGGAAACTTAACACACATCATTCTATAATTAATTCATTACGCCATGCCATATTTCGTGGAAATCCAAAGATATCTAGGGACTTTGGTACACCATTTACATAAAATCGGACAAAAATATATTAAGGGGCTATATCTAAATCTGGACCGATTCTTGGGAAACTTAACACACATCATTCTGGAGCAAATTCATTACGCTATGCTGAATTTCGTGGAAATCGAAAGATATATAGGGAATTTGGTACACCATTTATATAAAATCGGACGAAAATATATATATGAGCTATATCTAAATCTGGACCGATTTTCAGAAAACTTAACACACATCATTCTAAACCTAAGTTAGTACACTGTGCAAAATTTCGTGCAAATCGAAAGATATATAGAGACTTTGGTACACCAAATACATTAAATCGGACGAAAATATATGTGGTAGCTATATCTAAATCTGAACCGATTTTTCCCAATTTCAATAGGGTTCGTCATTGGGCTAATCAAATGAGCTGTGCCAAATTTCATCCAATTCGGATCATAAATGCGACCTGTACTTTGTTCACAATTTAACATGGACAGACAGACGGACGGACGGACATGCATAGATTGTCTTAAAAAGTGATTCTATGCATATTCTCAAAAGAATATGCATATGCATTTGTGCATATGTTTCAAACATATGCACAAAGACATAGTACCCTGTACCACAGAGTTGTGAAGGGTATAAAAATATTCCTAAACCATTAAGGAAAGTAGTAAAGTCGGACTGGGCCGACTATTTAATACCCTTCACCAAATTGGGTTCCCTAGAAGGAACATACGTTTTATAGCAAAATTGATACACGCTATTCGGTACGCCGCACTGTTAAAAATTTAATTTCAATCAGACACCAGTTCGAAATACTTATGGAAGCTTTGGCTGCATCTGCACCAATTTCAACAAAACGCAATAATGTCATTCAAGTCACAATTTGATACATTGTTCCAAATTTCGTGTTAATCGGACAAACATTAGGAGTTTGGAAACCCATTTATGTAAAATCTGACAAATATATATGAATATGTGAGAGCTATATAAAAATCTGAACCGATCCTAAATTTACCACACATCATTCTAAACGCAAATCAAAAAGCTATGATAAATTCCGTGCAAATCCATGAATATGTAAGAACTTTGTTGCACCATTTACACAAAATCGGACGAAAATATATATGGGAGCTATATCTAAATCTAAACCGATTTTCACGAAATTTAACAAACATTGTTCTAGACATAATTCAATACGTTATATCAAAGGATATATAGGGACTTTGGTGTACTATTTACCTCAAATCGAAAGAAATTATAAAACTATAACTAAATCTGAACCGATTTTCACAAAACTTGCCATTCATCATTCTAGACTCAATTCAGTTCGCACTATTTACATTAAATCTGACGAAAATATATGGGAGCTATATCGAAATCTGAACCGATTTTCACGAAACTTATTACACATCACTATAGACTTAATTCAGTACGCTATGCTAAATTTCGTGCAAATCGAAATATATATAGGTACTTTGGTTCACCAATTACCTTAAAACTTACCTTAAACATATGGGAGCTATATCTAAATCTGAACCGATTTTTCCCAATTTTCGTGCAAATCGAAAGATATATAGGTACTTTGGTGCACCATTTACCTTAAATCGTAAGAAAATATATATGGGAGCTATATCTAAATCTGAACCGATTTTTCCCAATTTCAATAGGGTTCGTCTTTGGGCCGAATAAGTGACCTGTGCCAAATTTCATCCAATTCGGATTATAAATGCGACCTGTACTTTGTTTACAATATAACATGGACAGACAGATGGACAGACGGACGGACGGGCGGACGGACGGACATACATACATCGACTTAGAAAGTGATTCTATATGCACAAAGACATAATACCCTGTACCACAGTGTGGTGAAGGGCATACAAAAATCATGCCTTGCCTAGCTTAGAAAAAAATCTTAAAAAATCCACGCCTTGCCAAGCTTAGAAAAAATCTTAAAAAATCCACGCCTTGTTAAGCCTAGAAAAAATATTCTTTAAAAAATCCACGCCTTGTTAAGCCTAGAAAAAATATTCTTTAAAAAAATCCACGCCTTGTTAAGCCTAGAAAAAATATTCTTTAAAAAATCCACGCCTTGTTAAGCCTAGAAAAAATATTCTTTAAAAAAATCCACGCCTTGTTAAGCCTAGAAAAAATATTCTTTAAAAAATGCACGCCTTGCTAGAAAAAATATTCTTTAAGAAATCCACGCCTTGTGAAGCCTAGAAAAAATATTCTTTAAGAAATCCACGCCTTGTGAAGCCTAGAAAAAATATTCTTTAAGAAATCCACGCCTTGTGAAGCCTAGAAAAAAATATTCTTTAAAAAATCGACGCTTTGTGAAGCCTAGAAAAAATATTCTTTAAGAAATCCACGCCTTGTGAAGCCTAGAAAAAAATATACTTTAAAAAATCGACGCTTTGTAAGCCTAGAAAAAATATTCTTTAAAAAATCCACGCCTTGTTAAGCCTAGAAAAAATATTCTTTAAAAATCCACGCCTTGTTAAGCCTAGAAAAAATATTCTTTAAAAAATCCACGCCTTGTTAAGCCTACAAATAATAATCTTTAAAAATCCACGCCTTGTTAAGCCTAGAAAAAATATTCTTTAAAAAACAACGCCTTGTTAAGCCTAGAAAAAATATTCTTTAAAAAATCCACGCCTTGTTAAGCCTAGAAAAAATATTCTTTAAAAAACAACGCCTTGTTAAGCCTAGAAAAAATATTCTTTAAAAAATCCACGCCTTGTTAAGCCTAGAAAAAATATTCTTTAAAAAATCCACGCCTTGTTAAGCCTAGAAAAAATATTCTTTAAAAAATGCACGCCTTGCTAGAAAAAATATTCTTTAAGAAATCCACGCCTTGTGAAGCCTAGAAAAAATATTCTTTAAAAAATCGACGCTTTGTTAAGCCTAGAAAAAATATTCTTTAAAAAATCCACGCCTTGTTAAGCCTAGAAAAAATATTCTTTAAAAAATCCACGCCTTGTTAAGCCTAGAAAAAATATTCTTTAAAAAATCCACGCCTTGTTAAGCCTAGAAAAAATATTCTTGAAAAACTACACGCCTTGTTAAGCTTAGAAAAAATATTTATTAAAAAGTCCACGCCTTTAAAAAGTCCACGCCTTGTTAAGCCTAGAAAAAATATTCTTTAAAAAATTCACGCCTTGTTAGGCATAGAAAAAATGCGCTTTTAAAAATCCACGCATTGCTAAGCTTGAAAACTTTTTTATTAAATACAGATCTTGCTAAACCTAGAAAACCTATTCTTAAATAAATCCACACCTTGTTATGTCCCCCCAGCGACTATTTGCAAAATATTTTATCAGAATTTCTAGACATACGTTTCAATCTTGATAGGCGAATGTTTTTCACTCTTAGGAGCGAATATCTACGAAAACTCGGAACTATACCCTACTCACATATCACATTAATATCTATATCGATACGAATGCTAACCACTCCCATTAAGGTATATCGTTTAGCAATAATGAAAAAAGGATAATAAATTCTAAAATACTTAACATCGATTTAAGTGTGTGCGTACATAGGTATGTGAGCATGTTCATGTGTACTTGGGAAATTGATTGCATAAATTTCACAGCACACATAGATGCCAACACATGCATAAAAACACACACACACGCGCACTCATACAAAACACAGATAATAAATGCTATTGATATATTTTATATTAACAAAATACACTTTTGATATCAAGAGAGTTGTTGGGACTAACCGATCCATAAATGATTATCATGGAAATTGAGTTTTTTTTTTTTGCAAAAACACATTATAAATGGATCATAAAAAATTTTATAGAAGGAATATGGAATATGTGTGTCGGGATGATATTTCATAAATAAAATGAAAGGGAAACGGAGCAACCTCATGTGAGTCATTGAAATTATCAGCATAATATGACTGGTACATTAAAATTCACAATGGAATTGAATGAATGAATGAAATTATTTAGTGGTCATCATCAATTGGATATTTTTTGCCACAAACCATTTGCACAGGGAAAGTATGTATTTATTTTAAAAATTTCAATAATAATATAATTTTCTGAAAATTATTATTGCAATTTTTCATAAGGGACGGAATGTGGAAAATTATTTTGGTTTCATACGAATATATACTGCCATAATTATGCAATTTGTATGTTATAATTTTGTTCTTATGCAATTAACACATTTCAGTAGTAATTATAATTACATTCTCAAACAAATAAATGATGGACTGCGTCGATATAGTTTCAGTTTTTTGACCGAACCAAACAACTTTTTCGACCAATCTAAATTTAGTTATTTTAATGCATTCCCAACCAAAGTAGTTGTATGTTGATTTTTATACCCTTCACCACACTGTGGTACAGGGTATTATGTCTTTGTGCATATATTTGTAACAGGCAAAAGGAAACGAAATAGACACATGGTTCCTTTTGAGAATATATATAGAATCACTTTCTGAGTCGATTTACGCATGTCCGTCCATGTATTTTTGTGAACAAAGTACAGGTTGCATTTATGATCCGATTTGGATGAAATTTGGCATAGGTCACTTATTTGGCCCAAGGACGAACCCTGAAATTGGTTCAGATTTAGATATAGCTCCCACATATATTTTAGTCCTATTAAATGTAAATGGTGCACCAAAGTTCCTATATATCATTCGATGTGCACAAAATTTGGCACAACGTAATGAATAAGGCCTAAAATGATGTGCGCTAAGTTTTATGAAAATCGATGTGCACGAAATTTGGCACAGCGTAATGAATTAGGTCTAGAATGATGTGTGTTAAATTTCCTAGATCGGTTCAGATTTAGATATAGCTTCTATATCTGACCAAATGAAAATATTAGTATAGGTTGCAGAATTACATGTTTATGGATCCAATTTCATTTTGCTAGTCCTTTAAAAATGCGACTTCAGTTAGGATTCATCTGTTGTATATATCCAAAGTGGTGAAGGGTATCATATAGTCGGCTCCGACCGACTTTACTACTTTCCTTACTGGTTGTTATTCTAGATTTCGGTATTCCGGTTTGATAAAAAAACCAGTAAGAAAAGAGTAAAGTGGACGGGGCCGACTATATGATACCCTTCACCACTATGGGTATATTCAACAGGACTATTAACATAAAATTGGATGAAAAAAATGTGATATTTATCTAAATGTGAATCTACCTAGAAAATATATATGGAAGCTCTATCCAAATATTGAGCGATTTCAAACAAACTTGTCACAGATTAGGTTATACTAATTTCAGAACGTTTGGTTCCTATTGGTTCCTTAGGACGTCAATTACTTAAAATCAATCTACAATAAAAGGGAGCTATATCTAAATCTGGACCGATTTTCACGAAACTTGGCAGACATCATTCTAGCTCAATTAAGTACGTTATGCCAAATTTTGTGCAAATCGAAGGGTATATAGGGAAGATATATGGGGACTTTGGGGCACCATTTATATTAAATCGGACGAAACTATATATGGGAGCTATATCTATATCTGGACCGATTTCCTCCAAACTTGGCAGACATCACTCTAGGCTTAATTCAGTACGTTACGCCAAATTTCGTGCAAATCAAAATATATATATAGGGACTGTGGTGAACCATTTACATGAAATCGGACGAAACTATATATGGGAGCTATATCTAAACTGGTTGGATCTCCTCAAACTTGGCAGACATCACTCTAGGTTTAATTCTGTACGTTATGCCGAATCGTGCAAATCGACACAGGAGCAACACCAACTTAGCCAGACT